>NW_026558359.1:0-166766 GCF_026930045.1 Uloborus diversus | reverse complement strand
CCTGGGTTCAAATCCCAGCCGGAAAGGAAATCTTAAATGCAAATATTTTTTTCTAATTTTATAATTCTTTTTTTTTATTTTTCCCTTTTGCGAAGTCAGTCAGTCAGTCTGACAGTCAATCAGTCAAGCACTCAGTCATTCAGTCTCAGTCAGTCAGTCCAGTCAGTCAGTCACTCAGTCAGTCAGTTAGTCCTTCAGTCAGTCAGTCAAGCAGTCAGTCATTTAGTCTCAGTCAGTCAGTCATTCAGTCAGTCAGTCAGTCAGGCAGTCAGTCAGTCAGTCAGTCGGTCAGTCCTGTGCAGTCAGTTAGTCACTAAAGCAGTCAGTCAGTCTCAGTCAGTCAGTCAGTCAGTCAGTCCAGTCCAGTCTCAGTCAGTCAGTCAGTCAGTCAGTCCAGTCCAGTCTCAGTCAGTCAGTCAGTCAGTCTCGGTCAGTCAGTCAGTCAGTCATTCAGTCAGACAGTCAGTCAGGCAGTCAGTCAGTCGGTCAGCCTTATTCAGTCAGTCTGTCAGTCAGTCAGTCAGTCAGCCTTATTCAGTCAGTCTGTCAGTCATCCTTATTCAGTCAGTCTGTCAGTCAGTCAGTCGGTCAGTCCTGTCCAGTCAGTTAGTCAGTCAAGCAGTCAGTCAGGTAGTCAAGCAGTCAGTCAGTCAGTGTCAGTCAGTCATTTAGTCATTCAGTCAGTCAGTGAAATAGCCAGTCAGAGAGTCAAGCAGTCAGTCAGTCAGTCTCAGTCAGTCAGTTAGTCAGTCAGTCAGTCAGTCAGTCAGTCAGTCCAGTCTCAGGCAGTCAGGCAGTTAGTCAGTCAGTCTCGGTCAGTCAGTGAGTCAGTCAGTCAGTATCAGTCAGTCAGTGAGTCAGTCTGTCAGTCAGGCAGTATCACTCAGGCAGTAAGACTCCGCTCGACAGAACTCCGATAGCCTAATGGCTAGACCGCTGGTCTTCCAAGCGAGTGGCCTGGGTTCGAGTCCCAGCCGGAGCGAATATCTTCAATGTATATATTTCTTTTCTAATTTGAAAATTTTTTTTTTTTCAATTTCTTTCCTTTGCAATTATTGATTATTTATGTAGGGAAGAAAATTCTGAGTCAGTTTAATTTTTCGACACGAAGATTTCAAAGTGTTTAAATAAACAATTACCAAGGTGCATTTTTTGTTTTTATTATATTTAAAACTCCCACCGACAGAGCTCCCATAGACTAATGGCTAGAGTGTTAGTCTTCCAAGCGAGTGGCCCTGGGTTCGAGTCCCAGCCTGAACGAAAATCTTCAATGTATACTTTTAGTTTCTAATTTGAAATTTCTTCTTCTTTTTTTTTTAATTTTTCTCTTTTGCGAATGTTGATTATTTATGTAGGGAGAAAAATTCTGAGTCAGTTTAATTATTCGACCTGTAAATTTCAAAGTGTTTGAATCAATAATTACCAAGGTGCATTTTTTGTTTTTATTATATTTAAGACTTCCATCGACAGAGCTCCGATAGCCTAATGGCTAGACCGTTGGGTTCCTAGCGCGTAGTACTGGGTTCGAGTCCCGGCCGGAAAGGAAATCTTAAATGCAAATATTTTTTTTCTAATTTTATAATTCTTTTTTTTTTATTTTTCCCTTTTGCGAAGTCAGTCAGTCAGTCTGACAGTCAATCAGTCAAGCACTCAGTCATTTAGTCTCAGTCAGTCAGTCCAGTCAGTCAGTCACTCAGTCAATCAGTTAGTCCTTCAGCCAGTCAGTCAAGCAGTCAGTCATTTAGTCTCAGTCAGTCAGTCATTCAGTCAGTCAGTCAGTCAGGCAGTCAGTCAGTCAGTCAGTCGGTCAGTCCTGTGCAGTCAGTTAGTCACTAAAGCAGTCAGTCAGTCTCAGTCAGTCAGTCAGTCAGTCAGTCTCGGTCAGTCAGTCAGTCAGTCATTCAGTCAGTCAGTCAGTGAGGCAGTCAGTCAGTCAGTCAGCCTTATTCAGTCAGTCTGTCAGTCATCCTTATTCAGTCAGTCTGTCAGTCAGTCAGTCGGTCAGTCCTGTCCAGTCAGTTAGTCAGTCAAGCAGTCAGTCAGGTAGTCAAGCAGTCAGTCAGTCAGTGTCAGTCAGTCATTTAGTCATTCAGTCAGTCAGTGAAATAGCCAGTCAGAGAGTCAAGCAGTCTGTCAGTCAGTCTCAGTCAGTCTGTTAGTCAGTCAGTCAGTCAGTCAGTCAGTCAGTCCAGTCTCACTCAGTCAGGCAGTTAGTCAGTCAGTCTCGGTCAGTCAGTGAGTCAGTCAGTCAGTATCAGTCAGTCAGTGAGTCAGTCTGTCAGTCAGGCAGTATCAGTCAGGCAGTAAGACTCCGCTCGACAGAACTCCGATAGCCTAATGGCTACACCGCTGGTCTTCCAAGCGAGTGGCCTGGGTTCGAGTCCCAGCCGGAGCGAATATCTTCAATGTATATATTTCTTTTCTAATTTGAAAATTCTTTTTTTTTTCAATTTCTTTCCTTTGCAATTATTGGTTATTTATGTAGGGAAGAAAATTCTGAGTCAGTTTAATTTTTCGACACGAAGATTTCAAAGTGTTTAAATAAACAATTACCAAGGTGCATTTTTTGTTTTTATTATATTTAAAACTCCCACCGACAGAGCTCCCATAGACTAATGGCTAACGTGTTAGGCTTCCAAGCGAGTGGCCCTGGGTTCGAGTCCCAGCCTGAACGAAAATCTTCAATGTAGACTTTTAGTTTCTAATTTGAAATTTCTTCTTCTTTTTTTTTAATTTTTCTCTTTTGCGAATATTGATTATTTATGTAGGGAGAAAAATTCTGAGTCAGTTTAATTATTCGACCTGTAAATTTCAAAGTGTTTGAATCAATAATTACCAAGGTGCATTTTTTGTTTTTATTATATTTAAGACTTCCATCGACAGAGCTCCGATAGCCTAATGGCTAGACCGTTGGGTTCCTAGCGCGTGGTACTGGGTTCGAGTCCCGGCCGGAAAGGAAATCTTAAATGCAAATATTTTTTTCTAATTTTATAATTCTTTTTTTTTATTTTTCCCTTTTGCGAAGTCAGTCAGTCAGTCTGACAGTCAATCAGTCAAGCACTCAGTCATTCAGTCTCAGTCAGTCAGTCCAGTCAGTCAGTCACTCAGTCAGTCAGTTAGTCCTTCAGCCAGTCAGTCAAGCAGTCAGTCATTTAGTCTCAGTCAGTCAGTCATTCAGTCAGTCAGTCAGTCAGGCAGTCAGTCAGTCGGTCAGCCTTATTCAGTCAGTCAGTCAGTCAGCCTTATTCAGTCAGTCTGTCAGTCATCCTTATTCAGTCCGTCTGTCAGTCAGTCAGTCGGTCAGTCCTGTCCAGTCAGTTAGTCAGTCAAGCAGTCAGTCAGGTAGTCAAGCAGTCAGTCAGTCAGTGTCAGTCAGTCATTTAGTCATTCAGTCAGTCAGTGAAATAGCCCGTCAGAGAGTCAAGCAGTCAGTCAGTCAGTCTCAGTCAGTCAGTTAGTCAGTCAGTCAGTCAGTCAGTCAGTCAGTCCAGTCTCAGTCAGTCAGGCAGTTAGTCAGTCAGTCTCGGTCAGTCAGTGAGTCAGTCAGTCAGTATCAGTCAGTCAGTGAGTCAGTCTGTCAGTCAGGCAGTAAGACTCCGCTCGACAGAACTCCGATAGCCTAATGGCTAGACCGCTTTTCTTCCAAGCGAGTGGCCTGGGTTCGAGTCCCAGCCGGAGCGAATATCTTCAATGTATATATTTCTTTTCTAATTTGAAAATTCTTTTTTTTTTTCAATTTCTTTCCTTTGCAATTATTGATTATTTATGTAGGGAAGAAAATTCTTAGTCAGTTTAATTTTTCGACACGAAGATTTCAAAGTGTTTAAATAAACAATTACCAAGGTGCATTTTTTGTTTTTATTATATTTAAAACTCCCACCGACAGAGCTCCCATAGACTAATGGCTAGAGTGTTAATCTTCCAAGCGAGTGGCCCTGGGTTCGAGTCCCAGCCTGAACGAAAATCTTCAATGTATACTTTTAGTTTCTAATTTGAAATTTCTTCTTCTTTTTTTTTTAATTTTTCTCTTTTGCGAATATTGATTATTTATGCTGGGAGAAAAATTCTGAGTCAGTTTAATTATTCGACCTGTAAATTTCAAAGTGTTTGAATCAATAATTACCAAGGTGCATTTTTTGTTTTTATTATATTTAAGACTTCCATCGACAGAGCTCCGATAGCCTAATGGCTAGACCGTTGGGTTCCTAGCGCGTGGTACTGGGTTCGAGTCCCGGCCGGAAAGGAAATCTTAAATGCAAATATTTTTTTCTAATTTTATAATTCTTTTTTTTTTATTTTTCCCTTTTGCGAAGTCAGTCAGTCAGTCTGACAGTCAATCAGTCAAGCACTCAGTCATTCAGTCTCAGTCAGTCAGTCCAGTCAGTCAGTCACTCAGTCAGTCAGTTAGTCCTTCAGCCAGTCAGTCAAGCAGTCAGTCATTTAGTCTCAGTCAGTCAGTCATTCAGTCAGTCAGTCAGTCAGGCAGTCAGTCAGTCAGTCAGTCGGTCAGTCCTGTGCAGTCAGTTAGTCACTAAAGCAGTCAGTCAGTCTCAGTCAGTCAGTCAGTCAGTCCAGTCCAGTCTCAGTCAGTCAGTCAGTCAGTCTCGGTCAGTCAGTCAGTCAGTCATTCAGTCAGTCAGTCAGTCGGTCAGCCTTATTCAGTCAGTCTGTCAGTCAGTCAGTCAGTCAGCCTTATTCAGTCAGTCATTTAGTCATTCAGTCAGTCAGTGAAATAGCCAGTCAGAGAGTCAAGCAGTCAGTCAGTCAGTCTCAGTCAGTCAGTTAGTCAGTCAGTCAGTCAGTCAGTCAGTCAGTCCAGTCTCAGTCAGTCAGGCAGTTAGTCAGTCAGTCTCGGTCAGTCAGTGAGTCAGTCAGTCAGTGAGTCATTCTGTCAGTCAGGCAGTATCATTCAGGCAGTAAGACTCCGCTCGACAGAACTCCGATAGCCTAATGGCTAGACCGCTGGTCTTCCAAGCGAGTGGCCTGGGTTCGAGTCCCAGCCAGAGCGAATATCTTCAATGTATATATTTCTTTTCTAATTTGAAAATTCTTTTTTTTTTTCAATTTCTTTCCTTTGCAATTATTGATTATTTATGTAGGGAAGAAAATTCTGAGTCAGTTTAATTTTTCGACACGAAGATTTCAAAGTATTTAAATAAACAATTACCAAGGTGCATTTTTTGTTTTTATTATATTTAAAACTCCCACCGACAGAGCTCCCATAGACTAATGGCTAGAGTGTTAGGCTTCCAAGCGAGTGGCCCTGGGTTCGAGTCCCAGCCTGAACGAAAATCTTCAATGTATACTTTTAGTTTCTAATTTGAAATTTCTTCTTCTTTTTTTTTTAATTTTTCTCTTTTGCGAATATTGATTATTTATGTAGGGAGAAAAATTCTGAGTCAGTTTAATTATTCGACCTGTAAATTTCAAAGTGTTTGAATCAATAATTACCAAGGTGCATTTTTTGTTTTTATTATATTTAAGACTTCCATCGACAGAGCTCCGATAGCCTAATGGCTAGACCGTTGGGTTCCAAGCGCGTGGTACTGGGTTCGAGTCCCGGCCGGAACGAAAATCTTCCATGTATATATTTCTCTTCTAATTTGAAGATTCTTTTTTTTTCAATTTCTTTCTTTTGCAAATATGGATTATTTATGTACGGAAGAAAATTCTGAGTCAGTTTAATCATTCGACCTTTAGATTTCAAAGATTTTAGATCAATAATTACTAAGGTGCATTTTTTGTTTTTATTATAATTAAGACACCGATCAACAGAGATCCGATAGTATATTGGCGAGAGCGTTGGGCTTCCATGAGTGTCGCCCTGGGTTCAAATCCCAGCCGGAAAGGAAATCTTAAATGCAAATATTTTTTTCTAATTTTATAATTCTTTTTTTTTATTTTTCCCTTTTGCGAAGTCAGTCAGTCAGTCTGACAGTCAATCAGTCAAGCACTCAGTCATTCAGTCTCAGTCAGTCAGTCCAGTCAGTCAGTCACTCAGTCAGTCAGTTAGTCCTTCAGCCAGTCAGTCAAGCAGTCAGTCATTTAGTCTCAGTCAGTCAGTCATTCAGTCAGTCAGTCAGTCAGGCAGTCAGTCAGTCAGTCAGTCGGTCAGTCCTGTGCAGTCAGTTAGTCACTAAAGCAGTCAGTCAGTCTCAGTCAGTCAGTCAGTCAGTCAGTCCAGTCCAGTCTCAGTCAGTCAGTCTCGGTCAGTCAGTCATTCAGTCAGTCAGTCAGTCAGGCAGTCAGTCAGTCGGTCAGCCTTATTCAGTCAGTCTGTCAGTCAGTCAGTCAGTCAGCCTTATTCAGTCAGTCTGTCAGTCATCCTTATTCAGTCAGTCTGTCAGTCAGACAGTCGGTCAGTTCTGTCCAGTCAGTTAGTCAGTCAAGCAGTCAGTCAGGTAGTCAAGCAGTAGGCAGTCAGGTAGTCAGTCAGTGTCAGTCAGTCATTTAGTCATTCAGTCAGTCAGTGAAATAGCCAGTCAGAGAGTCAAGCAGTCAGTCAGTCAGTCTCAGTCAGTCAGTTAGTCAGTCAGTCAGTCAGTCAGTCCAGTCTCAGTCAGTCAGGCAGTTAGTCAGTCAGTCTCGGTCAGTCAGTGAGTCAGTCAGTCAGTATCAGTCAGTCAGTGAGTCAGTCTGTCAGTCAGGCAGTATCAGTCAGGCAGTAAGACTCCGCTCGACAGAACTCCGATAGCCCAATGGCTAGACCGCTGGTCTTCCAAGCGAGTGGCCTGGGTTCGAGTCCCAGCGGGAGCGAATATCTTCAATGTATATATTTCTTTTCTAATTTGAAAATTCTTTTTTTTCAATTTCTTTCATTTGCAATTATTGATTATTTATGTAGGGAAGAAAATTCTGAGTCAGTTTAATTTTTCGACACGAAGATTTCAAAGTGTTTAAATAAACAATTACCAAGGTGCATTTTTTGTTTTTATTATATTTAAAACTCCCACCGCCAGAGCTCCCATAGACTAATGGCTAGAGTGTTAGGCTTCCAAGCGAGTGGCCCTGGGTTCGAGTCCCAGCCTGAACGAAAATCTTCAATGTATACTTTTAGTTTCTAATTTGAAATTTCTTCTTCTTCTTTTTTTAATTTTTCTCTTTTGCGAATATTGATTATTTATGTAGGGAGAAAAATTCTGAGTGAGTTTAATTATTCGACCTGTAAATTTCAAAGTGTTTGAATCAATAATTACCAAGGTGCATTTTTTGCTTTTATTATATTTAAGACTTCCATCGACAGAGCTCCGATAGCCTAATGGCTAGACCGTTGGGTTCCTAGCGCGTGGTACTGGGTTCGAGTCCCGGCCGGAAAGGAAATCTTAAATGCAAATATTTTTTTCTAATTTTATAATTCTTTTTTTTTTATTTTTCCCTTTTGCGAAGTCAGTCAGTCAGTCTGACAGTCAATCAGTCAAGCACTCAGTCATTCAGTCTCAGTCAGTCAGTCCAGTCAGTCAGTCACTCAGTCAGTCAGTTAGTCCTTCAGCCAGTCAGTCAAGCAGTCAGTCATTTAGTCTCAGTCAGTCAGTCATTCAGTCAGTCAGGCAGTCAGTCAGTCAGTCAGTCGGTCAGTCCTGTGCAGTCAGTTAGTCACTAAAGCAGTCAGTCAGTCTCAGTCAGTCAGTCAGTCCAGTCCAGTCTCAGTCAGTCAGTCAGTCAGCCTTATTCAGTCAGTCTGTCAGTCATCCTTATTCAGTCAGTCTGTCAGTCAGTCAGTCGGTCAGTCCTGTCCAGTCAGTTAGTCAGTCAAGCAGTCAGTCAGGTAGTCAAGCAGTCAGTCAGTCAGTGTCAGTCAGTCATTTAGTCATTCAGTCAGTCAGTGAAATAGCCAGTCAGAGAGTCAAGCAGTCAGTCAGTCAGTCTCAGTCAGTCAGTTAGTCAGTCAGTTAGTCAGTCAGTCAGTCAGTCCAGTCTCAGTCAGTCAGGCAGTTAGTCAGTCAGTCTCGGTCAGTCAGTGAGTCAGTCAGTCAGTATCAGTCAGTCAGTGAGTCAGTCTGTCAGTCAGGCAGTATCAGTCAGGCAGTATCAGTCAGGCAGTAAGACTCCGCTCGACAGAACTCCGATAGCCTAATGGCTAGACCGCTGGTCTTCCAAGCGAGTGGCCTGGGTTCGAGTCCCAGCCGGAGCGAATATCTTCAATGTATATATTTCTTTTCTAATTTGAAAATTCTTTTTTTTTTCAATTTCTTTCCTTTGCAATTATTGATTATTTATGTAGGGAAGAAAATTCTGAGTCAGTTTAATTTTTCGACACGAAGATTTCAAAGTGTTTAAATAAACAATTACCAAGGTGCATTTTTTGTTTTTATTATATTTAAAACTCCCACCGACAGAGCTCCCATAGACTAATGGCTAGAGTGTTAGGCTTCCAAGCGAGTGGCCCTGGGTTCGAGTCCCAGCCTGAACGAAAATCTTCAATGTATACTTTTAGTTTCTAATTTGAAATTTCTTCTTCTTTTTTTTTTAATTTTTCTCTTTTGCGAATATTGATTATTTATGTAGGGAGAAAAATTCTGAGTCAGTTTAATTATTCGACCTGTAAATTTCAAAGTGTTTGAATCAATAATTACCAAGGTGCATTTTTTGTTTTTATTATATTTAAGACTTCCATCGACAGAGCTCCGATAGCCTAATGGCTAGACCGTTGGGTTCCAAGCGCGTGGTACTGGGTTCGAGTCCCGACCGGAACGAAAATCTTCCATGTATATATTTCTCTTCTAATTTGAAGATTCTTTTTTTTTCAATTTCTTTCTTTTGCAAATATGGATTATTTATGTACGGAAGAAAATTCTGAGTCAGTTTAATCATTCGACCTTTAGATTTCAAAGATTTTAGATCAATAATTACTAAGGTGCATTTTTTGTTTTTATTATAATTAAGACACCGATCAACAGAGATCCGATAGTATATTGGCGAGAGCGTTGGGCTTCCATGAGTGTCGCCCTGGGTTCAAATCCCAGCCGGAAAGGAAATCTTAAATGCAAATATTTTTTTCTAATTTTATAATTCTTTTTTTTTATTTTTCCCTTTTGCGAAGTCAGTCAGTCAGTCTGACAGTCAATCAGTCAAGCACTCAGTCATTCAGTCTCAGTCAGTCAGTCACTCAGTCAGTCAGTTAGTCCTTCAGCCAGTCAGTCAAGCAGTCAGTCATTTAGTCTCAGTCAGTCAGTCATTCAGTCAGTCAGTCAGTCAGGCAGTCAGTCAGTCAGTCAGTCGGTCAGTCCTGTGCAGTCAGTTAGTCACTAAAGCAGTCAGTCAGTCTCAGTCAGTCAGTCAGTCAGTCAGTCCAGTCCAGTCTCAGTCAGTCAGTCAGTCAGTCTCGGTCAGTCAGTCAGTCAGTCATTCAGTCAGTCAGTCAGTCAGGCAGTCAGTCAGTCGGTCAGCCTTATTCAGTCAGTCTGTCAGTCAGTCAGTCAGTCAGCCTTATTCAGTCAGTCTGTCAGTCATCCTTATTCAGTCAGTCTGTCAGTCAGTCAGTCGGTCAGTCCTGTCCAGTCAGTTAGTCAGTCAAGCAGTCAGTCAGGTAGTCAAGCAGTCAGTCAGTCAGTGTCAGTCAGTCATTTAGTCATTCAGTCAGTCAGTGAAATAGCCAGTCAGAGAGTCAAGCTGTCAGTCTCAGTCAGTCAGTTAGTCAGTCAGTCAGTCAGTCAGTCCAGTCTCAGTCAGTCAGGCAGTTAGTCAGTCAGTCTCGGTCAGTCAGTGAGTCAGTCAGTCAGTATCAGTCAGTCAGTGAGTCAGTCTGTCAGTCAGGCAGTATCAGTCAGGCAGTAAGACTCCGCTCGATAGAACTCCGATAGCCTAATGGCTAGACCGCTGGTCTTCCAAGCGAGTGGCCTGGGTTCGAGTCCCAGCCGGAGCGAATATCTTCAATGTATATATTTCTTTTCTAATTTGAAAATTCTTTTTTTTTTCAATTTCTTTCCTTTGCAATTATTGATTATTTATGTAGGGAAGAAAATTCTGAGTCAGTTTAATTTTTCGACACGAAGATTTCAAAGTGTTTAAATAAACAATTACCAAGGTGCATTTTTTGTTTTTATTATATTTAAAACTCCCACCGACAGAGCTCCCATAGACTAATGGCTAGAGTGTTAGGCTTCCAAGCGAGTGGCCCTGGGTTCGAGTCCCAGCCTGAACGAAAATCTTCAATGTATACTTTTAGTTTCTAATTTGAAATTTCTTCTTCTTTTTTTTTTAATTTTTCTCTTTTGCGAATATTGATTATTTATGTAGGGAGAAAAATTCTGAGTCAGTTTAATTATTCGACCTGTAAATTTCAAAGTGTTTGAATCAATAATTACCAAGGTGCATTTTTTGTTTTTATTATATTTAAGACTTCCATCGACAGAGCTCCGATAGCCTAATGGCTAGACCGTTGGGTTCCTAGCCCGTGGTACTGGGTTCGAGTCCCGGCCGGAAAGGAAATCTTAAATGCAAATATTTTTTTCTAATTTTATAATTCTTCTTTTTTTATTTTTCCCTTTTGCGAAGTCAGTCAGTCAGTATGACAGTCAATCAGTCAAGCACTCAGTCATTCAGTCTCAGTCAGTCAGTCCAGTCAGTCAGTCACTCAGTCAGTCAGTTAGTCCTTCAGCCAGTCAGTCAAGCAGTCAGTCATTTAGTCTCAGTCAGTCAGTCATTCAGTCAGTCAGTCAGTCAGGCAGTCAGTCAGTCAGTCAGTCGGTCAGTCCTGTGCAGTCAGTTAGTCACTAAAGCAGTCAGTCAGTCTCAGTCAGTCAGTCAGTCAGTCAGTCCAGTCCAGTCTCAGTCAGTCAGTCAGTCCAGTCCAGTCTCAGTCAGTCAGTCAGTCAGTCTCCGTCAGTCAGTCAGTCAGTCATTCAGTCAGTCAGTCAGTCAGGCAGTCAGGCAGTCGGTCAGCCTTATTCAGTCAGTCTGTCAGTCAGTCAGTCAGTCAGCCTTATTCAGTCAGTCTGTCAGTCATCCTTATTCAGTCAGTCTGTCAGTCAGTCAGTCGGTCAGTCCTGTCCAGTCAGTTAGTCAGTCAAGCAGTCAGTCAGGTAGTCAAGCAGTCAGTCAGTCAGTGTCAGTCAGTCATTTAGTCATTCAGTCAGTCAGTGAAATAGCCAGTCAGAGAGTCAAGCATTCAGTCAGTCAGTCTCAGTCAGTCAGTTAGTCAGTCAGTCAGTCAGTCAGTCAGTCCAGTCTCAGTCAGTCAGGCAGTTAGTCAGTCAGTCTCGGTCAGTCAGTGAGTCAGTCAGTCAGTATCAGTCAGTCAGTGAGTCAGTCTGTCAGTCAGGCAGTATTAGTCAGGCAGTAAGACTCCGCTCGACAGAACTCCGATAGCCTAATGGCTAGACCGCTGGTCTTCCAAGCGAGTGGCCTGGGTTCGAGTTACAGCCGGAGCGAATATCTTCAATGTATATATTTCTTTTCTAATTTGAAAATTCTTTTTTTTTTTCAATTTCTTTCCTTTGCAATTATTGATTATTTATGTAGGGAAGAAAATTCTGAGTCAGTTTAATTTTTCGACACGAAGATTTCAAAGTGTTTAAATAAACAATTACCAAGGTGCATTTTTTGTTTTTATTATATTTAAAACTCCCATCGACAGAGCTCCCATAGACTAATGGCTAGAGTGTTAGGCTTCCAAGCGAGTGGCCCTGGGTTCGAGTCCCAGCCTGAACGAAAATCTTCAATGTATACTTTTAGTTTCTAATTTGAAATTTCTTCTTCTTTTTTTTTTAATTTTTCTCTTTTGCGAATATTGATTATTTATGTAGGGAGAAAAATTCTGAGTCAGTTTAATTATTCGACCTGTAAATTTCAAAGTGTTTGAATCAATAATTACCAAGGTGCATTTTTTGTTTTTATTATATTTAAGACTTCCATCGACAGAGCTCCGATAGCCTAATGGCTAGACCGTTGGGTTCCTAGCCCGTGGTACTGGGTTCGAGTCCCGGCCGGAAAGGAAATCTTAAATGCAAATATTTTTTTCTAATTTTATAATTCTTTTTTTTTTATTTTTCCCTTTTGCGAAGTCAGTCAGTCAGTATGACAGTCAATCAGTCAAGCACTCAGTCATTCAGTCTCAGTCAGTCAGTCCAGTCAGTCAGTCACTCAGTCAGTCAGTTAGTCCTTCAGACAGTCAGTCAAGCAGTCAGTCATTTAGTCTCAGTCAGTCAGTCATTCAGTCAGTCAGTCAGTCAGGCAGTCAGTCAGTCAGTCAGTCGGTCAGTCCTGTGCAGTCAGTTAGTCACTAAAGCAGTCAGTCAGTCTCAGTCAGTCAGTCAGTCAGTCAGTCCAGTCCAGTCTCAGTCAGTCAGTCAGTCAGTCTCGGTCAGTCAGTCAGTCAGTCATTCAGTCAGTCAGTCAGTCAGGCAGTCAGGCAGTCGGTCAGCCTTATTCAGTCAGTCTGTCAGTCAGTCAGTCAGTCAGCCTTATTCAGTCAGTCTGTCAGTCATCCTTATTCAGTCAGTCTGTCAGTCAGTCAGTCGGTCAGTCCTGTCCAGTCAGTTAGTCAGTCAAGCAGTCAGTCAGGTAGTCAAGCAGTCAGTCAGTCAGTGTCAGTCAGTCATTTAGTCATTCAGTCAGTCAGTGAAATAGCCAGTCAGAGAGTCAAGCAGTCAGTCAGTCAGTCTCAGTCAGTCAGTTAGTCAGTCAGTCAGTCAGTCAGTCAGTCAGTCTAGTCTCAGTCAGTCAGGCAGTTAGTCAGTCAGTCTCGGTCAGTCAGTGAGTCAGTCAGTCAGTATCAGTCAGTCAGTGAGTCAGTCTGTCAGTCAGGCAGTATCAGTCAGGCAGTAAGACTGCGCTCGACAGAACTCCGATAGCCTAATGGCTAGACCGCTGGTCTTCCAAGCGAGTGGCCTGGGTTCGAGTCCCAGCCGGAGCGAATATCTTCAATGTATATATTTCTTTTCTAATTTGAAAATTCTTTTTTTTTTCAATTTCTTTCCTTTGCAATTATTGATTATTTATGTAGGGAAGAAAATTCTGAGTCAGTTTAATTTTTCGACACGAAGATTTCAAAGTGTTTAAATAAACAATTACCAAGGTGCATTTTTTGTTTTTATTATATTTAAAACTCCCACCGACAGAGCTCCCATAGACTAATGGCTAGAGTGTTAGGCTTCCAAGCGAGTGGCCCTGGGTTCGAGTCCCAGCCTGAACGAAAATCTTCAATGTATACTTTTAGTTTCTAATTTGAAATTTCTTCTTCTTTTTTTTTAATTTTTCTCTTTTGCGAATATTGATTATTTATGTAGGGAGAAAAATTCTGAGTCAGTTTAATTATTCGACCTGTAAATTTCAAAGTGTTTGAATCAATAATTACCAAGGTGCATTTTTTGTTTTTATTATATTTAAGACTTCCATCGACAGAGCTCCGATAGCCTAATGGCTAGACCGTTGGGTTCCAAGCGCGTGGTACTGGGTTCGAGTCCCGGCCGGAACGAAAATCTTCCATGTATATATTTCTCTTCTAATTTGAAGATTCTTTTTTTTTTCAATTTCTTTCTTTTGCAAATATGGATTATTTATGTACGGAAGAAAATTCTGAGTCAGTTTAATCATTCGACCTTTAGATTTCAAAGATTTTAGATCAATAATTACTAAGGTGCATTTTTTGTTTTTATTATAATTAAGACACCGATCAACAGAGATCCGATAGTATATTGGCGAGAGCGTTGGGCTTCCATGAGTGTCGCCTTGGGTTCAAATCCCAACCGGAAAGGAAATCTTAAATGCAAATATTTTTTTCTAATTTTATAATTCTTTTTTTTTTATTTTTCCCTTTTGCGAAGTCAGTCAGTCAGTCTGACAGTCAATCAGTCAAGCACTCAGTCATTCAGTCTCAGTCAGTCAGTCCAGTCAGTCAGTCACTCAGTCAGTCAGTTAGTCCTTCAGCCAGTCAGTCAAGCAGTCAGTCATTTAGTCTCAGTCAGTCAGTCATTCAGTCAGTCAGTCAGTCAGGCAGTCAGTCAGTCAGTCCACTCCAGTCTCAATCAGTCAGTCATTCAGTCTCCGTCAGTCAGTCAGTCAGTCATTCAGTCAGTCAGTCAGTCAGGCAGTCAGTCAGTCGGTCAGCCTTACTCAGTCAGTCTGTCAGTCAGTCAGTCAGTCAGCCTTATTCAGTCAGTCTGTCAGTCATCCTTATTCAGTCAGTCTGTCAGTCAGTCAGTCGGTCAGTCCTGTCCAGTCAGTTAGTCAGTCAAACAGTCAGTCAGGTAGTCAAGCAGTCAGTCAGTCAGTGTCAGTCAGTCATTTAGTCATTCAGTCAGTCAGTGAAATAGCCAGTCAGAGAGTCAAGCAGTCAGTCAGTCAGTCTCAGTCAGTCAGTTAGTCAGTCAGTCAGTCAGTCAGTATCAGTCAGTCAGTGAGTCAGTCTGTCAGTCAGGCAGTATCAGTCAGGCAGTAAGACTCCGCTCGACAGACTCCGATAGCCTAATGGCTAGACCGCTGGTCTTCCAAGCGAGTGGCCTGGGTTCGAGTCCCAGCCGGAGCGAATATCTTCAATGTATATATTTCTTTTCTAATTTGAAAATTCTTTTTTTTTCAATTTCTTTCCTTTGCAATTATTGATTATTTATGTAGGGAAGAAAATTCTGAGTCAGTTTAATTTTTCGACACGAAGATTTCAAAGTGTTTAAATAAACAATTACCAAGGTGCATTTTTTGTTTTTATTATATTTAAAACTCCCACCGACAGAGCTCCCATAGACTAATGGCTAGAGTGTTAGGCTTCCAAGCGAGTGGCCCTGGGTTCGAGTCCCAGCCTGAACGAAAATCTTCAATGTATACTTTTAGTTTCTAATTTGAAATTTCTTCTTCTTTTTTTTTTAATTTTTCTCTTTTGCGAATATTGATTATTTATGTAGGGAGAAAAATTCTGAGTCAGTTTAATTATTCGACCTGTAAATTTCAAAGTGTTTGAATCAATAATTACCAAGGTGCATTTTTTGTTTTTATTATATTTAAGACTTCCATCGACAGAGCTCCGATAGCCTAATGGCTAGACCGTTGGGTTCCTAGCGCGTGGTACTGGGTTCGAGTCCCGGCCGGAAAGGAAATCTTAAATGCAAATATTTTTTTCTAATTTTATAATTCTTTTTTTTTTATTTTTCCCTTTTGCGAAGTCAGTCAGTCAGTCTGACAGTCAATCAGTCAAGCACTCAGTCATTCAGTCTCAGTCAGTCAGTCCAGTCAGTCAGTCACTCAGTCAGTCAGTTAGTCCTTCAGCCAGTCAGTCAAGCAGTCAGTCATTTAGTCTCAGTCAGTCAGTCATTCAGTCAGTCAGTCTCAGTCAGTCAGTCAGTCAGTCAGTCAGTCCAGTCCAGTCTCAGTCAGTCAGTCAGTCAGTCTCAGTCAGTCAGTCAGTCAGTCTCGGTCAGTCAGTCAGTCAGTCAGGCAGTCAGTCAGTCGGTCTGCCTTATTCAGTCAGTCTGTCAGTCAGTCAGTCAGTCAGCCTTATTCAGTCAGTCTGTCAGTCATCCTTATTCAGTCAGTCTGACAGTCAGTCAGTCGGTCAGTCCTGTCCAGTCAGTTAATCAGTCAAGCAGTCAGTCAGGTAGTCAAGCAGTCAGTCAGTCAGTGTCAGTCAGTCATTTAGTCATTCAGTCAGTCAGTGAAATAGCCAGTCAGAGAGTCAAGCAGTCAGTCAGTCAGTCTCAGTCAGTCAGTTAGTCAGTCAGTCAGTCAGTCAGTCCAGTCTCAGTCAGTCAGGCAGTTAGTCAGTCAGTCTCGGTCAGTCAGTGAGTCAGTCAGTCAGTATCAGTCAGTCAGTGAGTCAGTCTGTCAGTCAGGCAGTATCAGTCAGGCAGTAAGACTCCGCTCGACAGAACTCCGATAGCCTAATGGCTAGACCGCTGGTCTTCCAAGCGAGTGGCCTGGGTTCGAGTCCCAGCCGGAGCGAATATCTTCAATGTATATATTTCTTTTTTAATTTGAAAATTCTTTTTTTTTTCAATTTCTTTCATTTGCAATTATTGATTATTTATGTAGGGAAGAAAATTCTGAGTCAGTTTAATTTTTCGACACGAAGATTTCAAAGTGTTTAAATAAACAATTACCAAGGTGCATTTTTTGTTTTTATTATATTTAAAACTCCCACCGACAGAGCTCCCATAGACTAATGGCTAGAGTGTTCGGCTTCCAAGCGAGTGGCCCTGGGTTCGAGTCCCAGCCTGAACGAAAATCTTCAATGTATACTTTTAGTTTCTAATTTGAAATTTCTTCTTCTTTTTTTTTTAATTTTTCTCTTTTGCGAATATTGATTATTTATGTAGGGAGAAAAATTCTGAGTCAGTTTAATTATTCGACCTGTAAATTTCAAAGTGTTTGAATCAATAATTACCAAGGTGCATTTTTTGTTTTTATTATATTTAAGACTTCCATCGACAGAGCTCCGATAGCCTAATGGCTAGACCGTTGGGTTCCAAGCGCGTGGTACGGGGTTCGAGTCCCGGCCGGAACGAAAATCTTCCATGTATATATTTCTCTTCTAATTTGAAGATTCTTTTTTTTTCAATTTCTTTCTTTTGCAAATATGGATTATTTATGTACGGAAGAAAATTCTGAGTCAGTTTAATCATTCGACCTTTAGATTTCAAAGATTTTAGATCAATAATTACTAAGGTGCATTTTTTGTTTTTATTGTAATTAAGACACCGATCAACAGAGATCCGATAGTATATTGGCGAGAGCGTTGGGCTTCCATGAGTGTCGCCCTGGGTTCAAATCCCAGCCGGAAAGGAAATCTTAAATGCAAATATTTTTTTCTAATTTTATAATTCTTTTTTTTTTATTTTTCCCTTTTGCGAAGTCAGTCAGTCAGTCTGACAGTCAATCAGTCAAGCACTCAGTCATTCACTCTCAGTCAGTCAGTCCAGTCAGTCAGTCACTCAGTCAGTCAGTTAGTCCTTCAGCCAGTCAGTCAAGCAGTCAGTCATTTAGTCTCAGTCAGTCAGTCATTCAGTCAGTCAATCAGTCAAGCAGTCAGTCAGTCAGTCAGTCGGTCAGTCCTGTGCAGTCAGTTAGTCACTAAAGCAGTCAGTCAGTCTCAGTCAGTCAGTCAGTCAGTCCAGTCCAGTCTCAGTCAGTCAGTCAGTCAGTCTCGGTCAGTCAGTCAGTCAGTCATTCAGTCAGTCAGTCAGTCAGTCAGTCAGTCGGTCAGATTTATTCAGTCAGTCTGTCAGTCAGTCAGTCAGTCAGCCTTATTCAGTCAGTCTGTCAGTCATCCTTATTCAGTCAGTCTGTCAGTCAGTCAGTCGGTCAGTCCTGTCCAGTCAGTTAGTCAGTCAAGCAGTCAGTCAGGTAGTCAAGCAGTCAGTCAGTCATTTAGTCATTCAGTCAGTCAGTGAAATAGCCAGTCAGAGAGTCAAGCAGTCAGTCAGTCAGTCTCAGTCAGTCAGTTAGTCAGTCAGTCAGTCAGTCAGTCAGTCAGTCAGTCAGTTCAGTCTCAGTCAGTCAGGCAGTTAGTCAGTCAGTCTCGGTCAGTCAGTGAGTCAGTCAGTCAGTATCAGTCAGTCAGTGAGTCAGTCTGTCAGTCAGGCAGTATCAGTCAGGCAGTAAGACTCCGCTCGACAGAACTCCGATAGCCTAATGGCTAGACCGCTGGTCTTCCAAGCGAGTGGCCTGGGTTCGAGTCCCAGCCGGACCGAATATCTTCAATGTATATATTTCTTTTCTAATTTGAAAATTCTTTTTTTCTTCAATTTCTTTCCTTTGCAATTATTGATTATTTATGTAGGGAAGAAAATTCTGAGTCAGTTTAATTTTTCGACACGAAGATTTCAAAGTGTTTGAATCAATAATTACCAAGGTGCATTTTTTGTTTTTATTATATTTAAGACTTCCATCGACAGAGCTCCGATAGCCTAATGGCTAGACCGTTGGGTTCCAAGCGCGTGGTACTGGGTTCGAGTCCCGGCCGGAACGAAAATCTTCCATGTATATATTTCTCTTCTAATTTGAAGATTCTTTTTTTTTTCAATTTCTTTCTTTTGCAAATATGGATTATTTATGTACGGAAGAAAATTCTGAGTCAGTTTAATCATTCGACCTTTAGATTTCAAAGATTTTAGATCAATAATTACTAAGGTGCATTTTTTGTTTTTATTATATTTAAGACTTCCATCGACAGAGCTCCGATAGCCTAATGGCTAGACCGTTGGGTTCCTAGCGCGTGGTACTGGGTTCGAGTCCCGGCCGGAAAGGAAATCTTAAATGCAAATATTTTTTTCTAATTTTATAATTCTTTTTTTTTATTTTTCCCTTTTGCGAAGTCAGTCAGTCAGTCTGACAGTCAATCAGTCAAGCACTCAGTCATTCAGTCTCAGTCAGTCAGTCCAGTCAGTCAGTCACTCAGTCAGTCAGTTAGTCCTTCAGCCAGTCAGTCAAGCAGTCAGTCATTTAGTCTCCGTCAGTCAGTCATTCAGTCAGTCAGTCAGTCAGGCAGTCAGTCAGTCAGTCAGTCGGTCAGTCCTGTGCAGTCAGTTAGTCACTAAAGCAGTCAGTCAGTCTCAGTCAGTCAGTCAGTCAGTCAGTCCAGTCCAGTCTCAGTCAGTCAGTCAGTCAGTCGGTCAGTCAGTCAGTCAGTCAGCCTTATTCAGTCAGTCTGTCAGTCATCCTTATTCAGTCAGTCTGTCAGTCAGTCAGTCGGTCAGTCCTGTCCAGTCAGTTAGTCAGTCAAGCAGTCAGTCAGTTAGTCAAGCAGTCAGTCAGTCAGTCTCAGTCAGTCAGTTAGTCAATCAGTCAGTCAGTCAGTCCAGTCTCAGTCAGTCAGGCAGTTAGTCAGTCAGTCTCGGTCAGTCAGTGAGTCAGTCAGTCAGTATCAGTCAGTCAGTGAGTCAGTCTGTCAGTCAGGCAGTATCAGTCAGGCAGTAAGACTCCGCTCGACAGAACTCCGATAGCCTAATGGCTAGACCGCTGGTCTTCCAAGCGAGTGGCCTGGGTTCGAGTCCC
This sequence comes from Uloborus diversus, assembly GCF_026930045.1. Taxonomy (NCBI): domain Eukaryota; kingdom Metazoa; phylum Arthropoda; class Arachnida; order Araneae; family Uloboridae; genus Uloborus; species Uloborus diversus. The sequence continues at coordinate 147,845 of NW_026558359.1, read as the reverse complement.
AGCCGGAGCGAATATCTTCAATGTATATATTTCTTTTCTAATTTGAAAATTCTTTTTTTTTCAATTTCTTTGCTTTGCAATTATTGATTATTTATGTAGGGAAGAAAATTCTGAGTCAGTTTAATTTTTCGGCACGAAGATTTCAAAGTGTTTAAATAAACAATTACCAAGGTGCATTTTTTGTTTTTATTATATTTAAAACTCCCACCGACAGAGCTCCCATAGACTAATGGCTAGAGTGTTAGGCTTCCAAGCGAGTGGCCCTGGGTTCGAGTCCCAGCCTGAACGAAAATCTTCAATGTATACTTTTAGTTTCTAATTTGAAATTTCTTCTTCTTTTTTTTTAATTTTTCTCTTTTGCGAATATTGATTATTTATGTAGGGAGAAAAATTCTGAGTCAGTTTAATTATTCGACCTGTAAATTTCAAAGTGTTTGAATCAATAATTACCAAGGTGCATTTTTTGTTTTTATTATATTTAAGACTTCCATCGACAGAGCTCCGATAGCCTAATGGCTAGACCGTTGGGTTCCTAGCGCGTGGTACTGGGTTCGAGTCCCGGCCGGAAAGGAAATCTTAAATGCAAATATTTTTTTCTAATTTTATAATTCTTTTTTTTTTATTTTTAACTTTTGCGAAGTCAGTCAGTCAGTCTGACAGTCAATCAGTCAAGCACTCAGTCATTCAGTCTCAGTCAGTCAGTCCAGTCAGTCAGTCACTCAGTCAGTCAGTTAGTCCTTCAGCCAGTCAGTCAAGCAGTCAGTCATTTAGTCTCAGTCAGTCAGTCATTCAGTCAGTCAGTCAGTCAGGCAGTCAGTCAGTCAGTCAGTCGGTCAGTCCTGTGCAGTCAGTTAGTCACTAAAGCAGTCAGTCAGTCTCAGTCAGTCAGTCAGTCAGTCAGTCCAGTCCAGTCTCAGTCAGTCAGTCAGTCAGTCTCGGTCAGTCAGTCAGTCAGTCAGTCAGCCTTATTCAGTCAGTCTGTCAGTCATCCTTATACAGTCAGTCTGTCAGTCAGTCAGTCGGTCAGTCCTGTCCAGTCAGTTAGTCAGTCAAGCAGTCAGTCAGGTAGTCAAGCAGTCAGTCAGTCAGTGTCAGTCCGTCATTTAGTCATTCAGTCAGTCAGTGAAATAGCCAGTCAGAGAGTCAAGCAGTCAGTCAGTCAGTCTCAGTCAGTCAGTTAGTCAGTCAGTCAGTCAGTCAGTCAGTCAGTCCAGTCTCAGTCAGTCAGGCAGTTAGTCAGTCAGTCTCGGTCAGTCAGTGAGTCAGTCAGTCAGTATCAGTCAGTCAGTGAGTCAGTCTGTCAGTCAGGCAGTATCAGTCAGGCAGTAAGACTCCGCTCGACAGAACTCCGATAGCCTAATGGCTAGACCGCTGGTCTTCCAAGCGAGTGGCCTGGGTTCGAGTCCCAGCCGGAGCGAATATCTTCAATGTATATATTTCTTTTCTAATTTGAAAATTCTTTTTTTTTCAATTTCTTTCCTTTGCAATTATTGATTATTTATGTAGGGAAGAAAATTCTGAGTCAGTTTAATTTTTCGACACGAAGATTTCAAAGTGTTTAAATAAACAATTACCAAGGTGCATTTTTTGTTTTTATTATATTTAAAACTCCCACCGACAGAGCTCCCATAGACTAATGGCTAGAGTGTTAGGCTTCCAAGCGAGTGGCCCTGGGTTCGAGTCCCAGCCTGAACGAAAATCTTCAATGTATACTTTTAGTTTCTAATTTGAAATTTCTTCTTCTTTTTTTTTTAATTTTTCTCTTTTGCGAATATTGATTATTTATGTAGGGAGAAAAATTTTGAGTCAGTTTAATTATTCGACCTGCAAATTTCAAAGTGTTTGAATCAATAATTACCAAGGTGCATTTTTTGTTTTTATTATATTTAAGACTTCCATCGACAGAGCTCCGATAGCCTAATGGCTAGACCGTTGGGTTCCTAGCGCGTGGTACTGGGTTCGAGTCCCGGCCGGAAAGGAAATCTTAAATGCAAATATTTTTTTCTAATTTTATAATTCTTTTTTTTTTATTTTTCCCTTTTGCGAAGTCAGTCAGTCAGTCTGACAGTCAATCAGTCAAGCACTCAGTCATTCAGTCTCAGTCAGTCAGTCCAGTCAGTCAGTCACTCAGTCAGTCAGTTAGTCCTTCAGCCAGTCAGTTAGTCCTTCAGCCAGTCAGTCAAGCAGTCAGTCATTTAGTCTCAGTCAGTCAGTCAGGCAGTCAGTCAGTCAGTCAGTCAGTCAGTCAGTCAGTCTCGGTCAGTCAGTCAGTCAGTCATTCAGTCAGTCAGTCAGTCAGGCAGTCAGTCAGTCGGTCAGCCTTATTCAGTCAGTCTGTCAGTCAGTCAGTCAGTCAGCCTTATTCAGTCAGTCTGTCAGTCATCCTTATTCAGTCAGTCTGTCAGTCAGTCAGTCGGTCAGTCCTGTCCAGTCAGTTAGTCAGTCAAGCAGTCAGTCAGGTAGTCAAGCAGTCAGTCAGTCAGTGTCAGTCAGTCATTTAGTCATTCAGTCAGTCAGTGAAATAGCCAGTCAGAGAGTCAAGCAGTCAGTCAGTCAGTCTCAGTCAGTCAGTTAGTCAGTCAGTCAGTCAGTCAGTCAGTCAGTCCAGTCTCAGTCAGTCAGGCAGTTAGTCAGTCAGTCTCGGTCAGTCAGTCAGTCAGTATCAGTCAGTCAGTGAGTCAGTCTGTCAGTCAGGCAGTATCAGTCAGGCAGTAAGACTCCGCTCGACAGAACTCCGATAGCCTAATGGCTAGACCGCTGGTCTTCCAAGCGAGTGGCCTGGGTTCGAGTCCCAGCCGGAGCGAATATCTTCAATGTATATATTTCTTTTCTAATTTGAAAATTCTTTTTTTTTCAATTTCTTTCCTTTGCAATTATTGATTATTTATGTAGGGAAGAAAATTCTGAGTCAGTTTAATTTTTCGACACGAAGATTTCAAAGTGTTTAAATAAACAATTACCAAGGTGCATTTTTTGTTTTTATTATATTTAAAACTCCCACCGACAGAGCTCCCATAGACTAATGGCTAGAGTGTTAGGCTTCCAAGCGAGTGGCCCTGGGTTCGAGTCCCAGCCTGAACGAAAATCTTCAATGTATACTTTTAGTTTCTAATTTGAAATTTCTTCTTCTTTTTTTTTAATTTTTCTCTTTTGCGAATATTGATTATTTATGTAGGGAGAAAAATTCTGAGTCAGTTTAATTATTCGACCTGTAAATTTCAATGTGTTTGAATCAATAATTACCAAGGTGCATTTTTTGTTTTTATTATATTTAAGACTTCCATCGACAGAGCTCCGATAGCCTAATGGCTAGACCGTTGGGTTCCAAGCGCGTGGTACTGGGTTCGAGTCCCGGCTGGAAAGGAAATCTTAAATGCAAATATTTTTTTCTAATTTTATAATTCTTTTTTTTTTATTTTTCCCTTTTGCGAAGTCAGTCAGTCAGTCTGACAGTCAATCAGTCAAGCACTCAGTCATTCAGTCTCAGTCAGTCAGTCCAGTCAGTCAGTCACTCAGTCAGTCAGTTAGTCCTTCAGCCAGTCAGTTAGTCCTTCAGCCAGTCAGTCAAGCAGTCAGTCATTTAGTCTCAGTCAGTCAGTCAGGCAGTCAGTCAGTCAGTCGGTCAGTCCTGTGCAGTCAGTTAGTCACTAAAGCAGTCAGTCAGTCTCAGTCAGTCAGTCAGTCAGTCAGTCTCGGTCAGTCAGTCTGTCAGTCATTCAGTCAGTCAGTCAGTCAGGCAGTCAGTCAGTCGGTCAGCCTTATTCAGTCAGTCTGTCAGTCAGTCAGTCAGTCAGCCTTATTCAGTCAGTCTGTCAGTCATCCTTATTCAGTCAGTCTGTCAGTCAGTCAGTCGGTCAGTCCTGTCCAGTCAGTTAGTCAGTCAAGCAGTCAGTCAGGTAGTCAAGCAGTCAGTCAGTCAGTGTCAGTCAGTCATTTAGTCATTCAGTCAGTCAGTGAAATAGCCAGTCAGAGAGTCAAGCAGTCAGTCAGTCAGTCTCAGTCAGTCAGTTAGTCAGTCAGTCAGTCAATCAGTCAGTCAGTCCAGTCTCAGTCAGTCAGGCAGTTAGTCAGTCAGTCTCGGTCAGTCAGTGAGTCAGTCAGTCAGTATCAGTCAGTCAGTGAGTCAGTCTGTCAGTCAGGCAGTATCAGTCAGGCAGTAAGACTCCGCTCGACAGAACTCCGATAGCCTAATGGCTAGACCGCTGGTCTTCCAAGCGAGTGGCCTGGGTTCGAGTCCCAGCCGGAGCGAATATCTTCAATGTATATATTTCTTTTCTAATTTGAAAATTCTTTTTTTTTTCCAATTTCTTTCCTTTGCAATTATTGATTATTTATGTAGGGAAGAAAATTCTGAGTCAGTTTAATTTTTCGACACGAAGATTTCAAAGTGTTTAAATAAACAATTACCAAGGTGCATTTTTTGTTTTTATTATATTTAAAACTCCCACCGACAGAGCTCCCATAGACTAATGGCTAGAGTGTTAGGCTTCCAAGCGAGTGGCCCTGGGTTCGAGTCCCAGCCTGAACGAAAATCTTCAATGTATACTTTTAGTTTCTAATTTGAAATTTCTTCTTCTTTTTTTTTAATTTTTCTCTTTTGCGAATATTGATTATTTATGTAGGGAGAAAAATTCTGAGTCAGTTTAATTATTCGACCTGTAAATTTCAATGTGTTTGAATCAATAATTACCAAGGTGCATTTTTGGTTTTTATTATATTTAAGACTTCCATCGACAGAGCTCCGATAGCCTAATGGCTAGACCGTTGGGTTCCAAGCGCGTGGTACTGGGTTCCAGTCCCGGCCGGAACGAAAATCTTCCATGTATATATTTCTCTTCTAATTTGAAGATTCTTTTTTTTTTCAATTTCTTTCTTTTGCAAATATGGATTATTTATGTACGGAAGAAAATTCTGAGTCAGTTTAATCATTCGACCTTTAGATTTCAAAGATTTTAGATCAAAAATTACTAAGGTGCATTTTTTGTTTTTATTATAATTAAGACACCGATCAACAGAGATCCGATAGTATATTGGCGAGAGCGTTGGGCTTCCATGAGTGTCGCCCTGGGTTCAAATCCCAGCCGGAAAGGAAATCTTAAATGCAAATATTTTTTTCTAATTTCATAATTCTTTTTTTTTATTTTTCCCTTTTGCGAAGTCAGTCAGTCAGTCTGACAGTCAATCAGTCAAGCACTCAGTCATTCAGTCTCAGTCAGTCAGTCCAGTCAGTCAGTCACTCAGTCAGTCAGTTAGTCCTTCAGCCAGTCAGTCAAGCAGTCAGTCATTTAGTCTCAGTCAGTCAGTCATTCAGTCAGTCAGTCAGTCAGGCAGTCAGTCAGTCAGTCAGTCGGTCAGTCCTGTGCAGTCAGTTAGTCACTAAAGCAGTCAGTCCAGTCTCAGTCAGTCAGTCAGTCAGTCAGTCCAGTCCAGTCTCAGTCAGTCAGTCAGTCAGTCTCGGTCAGTCAGTCAGTCAGTCATTCAGTCAGTCAGTCAGTCAGGCAGTCAGTCAGTCGGTCAGCCTTATTCAGTCAGTCTGTCAGTCAGTCAGTCAGCCTTATTCAGTCAGTCTGTCAGTCATCCTTATTCAGTCAGTCTGTCAGTCAGTCAGTCGGTCAGTCCTGTCCAGTCAGTTAGTCAGTCAAGCAGTCAGTCAGGTAGTCAAGCAGTCAGTCAGTCAGTGTCAGTCAGTCATTTAGTCATTCAGTCAGTCAGTGAAATAGCCAGTCAGAGAGTCAAGCAGTCAGTCAGTCAGTGTCAGTCAGTCATTTAGTCATTCAGTCAGTCAGTGAAATAGCCAGTCAGAGAGTCAAGCAGTCAGTCAGTCAGTCTCAGTCAGTCAGTTAGTCAGTCAGTCAGTCAGTCAGTCAGTCAGTCCAGTCTCAGTCAGTCAGGCAGTTAGTCAGTCAGTCTCGGTCAGTCAGTGAGTCAGTCAGTCAGTATCAGTCAGTCAGTGAGTCAGTCTGTCAGTCAGGCAGTATCAGTCAGGCAGTAAGACTCCGCTCGACAGAACTCCGATAGCCTAATGGCTAGACCGCTGGTCTTCCAAGCGAGTGGCCTGGGTTCGAGTCCCAGCCGGAGCGAATATCTTCAATGTATATATTTCTTTTCTAATTTGAAAATTCTTTTTTTTTTTCAATTTCTTTCCTTTGCAATTATTGATTATTTATGTAGGGAAGAAAATTCTGAGTCAGTTTAATTTTTCGACACGAAGATTTCAAAGTGTTTAAATAAACAATTACCAAGGTGCATTTTTTGTTTTTATTATATTTAAAACTCCCACCGACAGTGCTCCCATAGACTAATGGCTAGAGTGTTAGGCTTCCAAGCGAGTGGCTCTGGGTTCGAGTCCCAGCCTGAACGAAAATCTTCAATGTATACTTTTAGTTTCTAATTTGAAATTTCTTCTTCTTTTTTTTTTTTATTTTTCTCTTTTGCGAATATTGATTATTTATGTAGGGAGAAAAATTCTGAGTCAGTTTAATTATTCGACCTGTAAATTTCAATGTGTTTGAATCAATAATTACCAAGGTGCATTTTTTGTTTTTATTATATTTAAGACTTCCATCGACAGAGCTCCGATAGCCTAATGGCTAGACCGTTGGGTTCCAAGCGCGTGGTACTGGGTTCGAGTCCCGGCCGGAACGAAAATCTTCCATGTATATATTTCTCTTCTAATTTGAAGATTCTTTTTTTTTTTCAATTTCTTTCTTTTGCAAATATGGATTATTTATGTACGGAAGAAAATTCTGAGTCAGTTTAATCATTCGACCTTTAGATTTCAAAGATTTTAGATCAATAATTACTAAGGTGCATTTTTTGTTTTTATTATAATTAAGACACCGATCAACAGAGATCCGATAGTATATTGGCGAGAGCGTTGGGCTTCCATGAGTGTCGCCCTGGGTTTAAATCCCAGCCGGAAAGGAAATCTTAAATGCAAATATTTTTTTCTAATTTTATAATTCTTTTTTTTTATTTTTCCCTTTTGCGAAGTCAGTCAGTCAGTCTGACAGTCAATCAGTCAAGCACTCAGTCATTCAGTCTCAGTCAGTCAGTCCAGTCAGTCAGTCACTCAGTCAGTCAGTTAGTCCTTCAGCCAGTCAGTCAAGCAGTCAGTCATTTAGTCTCAGTCAGTCAGTCATTCAGTCAGTCAGTCAGTCAGTCAGTCAGTCGGTCAGTCCTGTGCAGTCAGTTAGTCACTAAAGCAGTCAGTCAGTCTCAGTCAGTCAGTCAGTCAGTCAGTCCAGTCCAGTCTCAGTCAGTCAGTCAGTCAGTCTCGGTCAGTCAGTCAGTCAGTCATTCAGTCAGTCAGTCAGTCAGGCAGTCAGGCAGTCGGTCAGCCTTATTCAGTCAGTCTGTCAGTCAGTCAGTCAGTCAGCCTTATTCAGTCAGTCTGTCAGTCATCCTTATTCAGTCAGTCTGTCAGTCAGTCAGTCGGTCAGTCCTGTCCAGTCAGTTAGTCAGTCAAGCAGTCAGTCAGGTAGTCAAGCAGTCAGTCAGTCAGTGTCAGTCAGTCATTTAGTCATTCAGTCAGTCAGTGAAATAGCCAGTCAGAGAGTCAAGCAGTCAGTCAGTCAGTGTCAGTCAGTCATTTAGTCATTCAGTCAGTCAGTGAAATAGCCAGTCAGAGAGTCAAGCAGTCAGTCAGTCAGTCTCAGTCAGTCAGTTAGTCAGTCAGTCAGTCAGTCAGTCCAGTCTCAGTCAGTCAGGCAGTTAGTCAGTCAGTCTCGGTCAGTCAGTGAGTCAGTCAGTCAGTATCAGTCAGTCAGTGAGTCAGTCTGTCAGTCAGGCAGTATCAGTCAGGCAGTAAGACTCCGCTCGACAGAACTCCGATAGCCTAATGGCTAGACCGCTGGTCTTCCAAGCGAGTGGCCTGGGTTCGAGTCCCAGCCGGAGCGAATATCTTCAATGTATATATTTCTTTTCTAATTTGAAAATTCTTTTTTTTTTTCAATTTCTTTCCTTTGCAATTATTGATTATTTATGTAGGGAAGAAAATTCTGAGTCAGTTTAATTTTTCGACACGAAGATTTCAAAGTGTTTAAATAAACAATTACCAAGGTGCATTTTTTGTTTTTATTATATTTAAAACTCCCACCGACAGTGCTCCCATAGACTAATGGCTAGAGTGTTAGGCTTCCAAGCGAGTGGCCCTGGGTTCGAGTCCCAGCCTGAACGAAAATCTTCAATGTATACTTTTAGTTTCTAATTTGAAATTTCTTCTTCTTTTTTTTTTTATTTTTCTCTTTTGCGAATATTGATTATTTATGTAGGGAGAAAAATTCTGAGTCAGTTTAATTATTCGACCTGTAAATTTCAATGTGTTTGAATCAATAATTACCAAGGTGCATTTTTTGTTTTTATTATATTTAAGACTTCCATCGACAGAGCTCCGATAGCCTAATGGCTAGACCGTTGGGTTCCAAGCGCGTGGTACTGGGTTCGAGTCCCGGCCGGAACGAAAATCTTCCATGTATATATTTCTCTTCTAATTTGAAGATTCTTTTTTTTTTCAATTTCTTTCTTTTGCAAATATGGATTATTTATGTACGGAAGAAAATTCTGAGTCAGTTTAATCATTCGACCTTTAGATTTCAAAGATTTTAGATCAATAATTACTAAGGTGCATTTTTTGTTTTTATTATAATTAAGACACCGATCAACAGAGATCCGATAGTATATTGGCGAGAGCGTTGGGCTTCCATGAGTGTCGCCCTGGGTTTAAATCCCAGCCGGAAAGGAAATCTTAAATGCAAATATTTTTTTCTAATTTTATAATTCTTTTTTTTTATTTTTCCCTTTTGCGAAGTCAGTCAGTCAGTCTGACAGTCAATCAGTCAAGCACTCAGTCATTCAGTCTCAGTCAGTCAGTCACTCAGTCAGTCAGTTAGTCCTTCAGCCAGTCAGTCAAGCAGTCAGTCATTTAGTCTCAGTCAGTCAGTCATTCAGTCAGTCTGTCAGTCAGTCAGTCAGTCGGTCAGTCCTGTGCAGTCAGTTAGTCACTAAAGCAGTCAGTCAGTCTCAGTCAGTCAGTCAGTCAGTCAGTCAGTCCAGTCCAGTCTCAGTCAGTCAGTCAGTCAGTCTCGGTCAGTCAGTCAGTCAGTCATTCAGTCAGTCAGTCAGTCAGGCAGTCAGTCAGTCGGTCAGCCTTATTCAGTCAGTCTGTCAGTCAGTCAGTCAGTCAGCCTTATTCAGTCAGTCTGTCAGTCATCCTTATTCAGTCAGTCTGTCAGTCAGTCAGTCGGTCAGTCCTGTCCAGTCAGTTAGTCAGTCAAGCAGTCAGTCAGGTAGTCAAGCAGTCAGTCAGTCAGTGTCAGTCAGTCATTTAGTCATTCAGTCAGTCAGTGAAATAGCCAGTCAGAGAGTCAAGCAGTCAGTCAGTCAGTCTCAGTCAGTGAAATAGCCAGTCAGAGAGTCAAGCAGTCAGTCAGTCAGTCTCAGTCAGTCAGTTAGTCAGTCAGTCAGTCAGTCAGTCAGTCAGTCCAGTCTCAGTCAGTCAGGCAGTTAGTTAGTCAGTCTCGGTCAGTCAGTGTGTCAGTCAGTCAGTATCAGTCAGTCAGTGAGTCAGTCTGTCAGTCAGGCAGTATCAGTCAGGCAGTAAGACTCCGCTCGACAGAACTCCGATAGCCTAATGGCTAGACCGCTGGTCTTCCAAGCGAGTGGCCTGGGTTCGAGTCCCAGCCGGAGCGAATATCTTCAATGTATATATTTCTTTTCTAATTTGAAAATTCTTTTTTTTTTCAATTTCTTTCCTTTGCAATTATTGATTATTTATGTAGGGAAGAAAATTCTGAGTCAGTTTAATTTTTCGACACGAAGATTTCAAAGTGTTTAAATAAACAATTACCAAGGTGCATTTTTTGTTTTTATTATATTTAAAACTCCCACCGACAGAGCTCCCATAGACTAATGGCTAGAGTGTTAGGCTTCCAAGCGAGTGGCCCTGGGTTCGAGTCCCAGCCTGAACGAAAATTTTCAATGTATACTTTTAGTTTCTAATTTGAAATTTCTTCTTCTTTTTTTTTAATTTTTCTCTTTTGCGAATATTGATTATTTATGTAGGGAGAAAAATTCTGAGTTAGTTTAATTATTCGACCTGTAAATTTCAAAGTGTTTGAATCAATAATTACCAAGGTGCATTTTTTGTTATTATTATATTTAAGACTTCCATCGACAGAGCTCCGATAGCCTAATGGCTAGACCGTTGGGTTCCAAGCGCGTGGTACTGGGTTCGAGTCCCGGCCGGAACGAAAATCTTCCATGTATATATTTCTCTTCTAATTTGAAGATTCTTTTTTTTTTTCAATTTCTTTCTTTTGCAAATATGGATTATTTATGTACGGAAGAAAATTCTGAGTCAGTTTAATCATTCGACCTTTAGATTTCAAAGATTTTAGATCAATAATTACTGAGGTGCATTTTTTGTTTTTATTATAATTAAGACACCGATCAACAGAGATCCGATAGTATATTGGCGAGAGCGTTGGGCTTCCATGAGTGTCGCCCTGGGTTCAAATCCCAGCCGGAAAGGAAATCTTAAATGCAAATATTTTTTTCTAATTTTATAATTCTTTTTTTTTTATTTTTCCCTTTTGCGAAGTCAGTCAGTCAGTCTGACAGTCAATCAGTCAAGCACTCAGTCATTCAGTCTCAGTCAGTCAGTCCAGTCAGTCAGTCACTCAGTCAGTCAGTTAGTCCTTCAGCCAGTCAGTCAAGCAGTCAGTCATTTAGTCTCAGTCAGTCAGTCATTCAGTCAGTCAGTCAGTCAGGCAGTCAGTCAGTCAGTCAGTCGGTCAGTCCTGTGCAGTCAGTTAGTCACTAAAGCAGTCAGTCAGTCTTAGTCAGTCAGTCAGTCCAGTCCAGTCTCAGTCAGTCAGTCAGTCAGTCTCGGTCAGTCAGTCAGTCAGTCATTCAGTCAGTCAGTCAGTCAGGCAGTCAGTCAGTCGGTCAGCCTTATTCAGTCAGTCTGTCAGTCAGTCAGTCAGTCAGCCTTATTCAGTCACTCTGTCAGTCATCCTTATTCAGACAGTCTGTCAGTCAGTCAGTCGGTCAGTCCTGTCCAGTCAGTTAGTCAGTCAAGCAGTCAGTCAGGTAGTCAAGCAGTCAGTCAGTTAGTGTCAGTCAGTCATTTAGTCATTCAGTCAGTCAGTGAAATAGCCAGTCAGAGAGTCAAGCAGTCAGTCAGTCAGTCTCAGTCAGTCAGTTAGTCAGTCAGTCAGTCAGTCAGTCAGTCCAGTCTCAGTCAGTCAGGCAGTTAGTCAGTCAGTCTCGGTCAGTCAGTGAGTCAGTCAGTCAGTATCAGTCAGTCAGTGAGTCAGTCTGTCAGTCAGGCAGTATCAGTCAGGCAGTAAGACTCCGCTCGACAGAACTCCGATAGCCTAATGGCTAGACCGCTGGTCTTCCAAGCGAGTGGCCTGGGTTCGAGTCCCATTCGGAGCGAATATCTTCAATGTATATATTTCTTTTCTAATTTTAAAATTCTTTTTTTTTTCAATTTCTTTCCTTTGCAATTATTGATTATTTATGTAGGGAAGAAAATTCTGAGTCAGTTTAATTTTTCGACACGAAGATTTCAAAGTGTTTAAATAAACAATTACCAAGGTGCATTTTTTGTTTTTATTATATTTAAAACTCCCACCGGCAGAGCTCCCATAGACTAATGGCTAGAGTGTTAGGCTTCCAAGCGAGTGGCCCTGGGTTCGAGTCCCAGCCTGAACGAAAATCTTCAATGTATACTTTTAGTTTCTAATTTGAAATTTCTTCTTCTTTTTTTTTAATTTTTCTCTTTTGCGAATATTGATTATTTATGTAGGGAGAAAAATTCTGAGTCAGTTTAATTATTCGACCTGTAAATTTCAAAGTGTTTGAATCAATAATTACCAAGGTGCATTTTTTGTTTTTATTATATTTAAGACTTCCATCGACAGAGCTCCGATAGCCTAATGGCTAGACCGTTGGGTTCCAAGCGCGTGGTACTGGGTTCGAGTCCCGGCCGGAACGAAAATCTTCCATGTATATATTTCTCTTCTAATTTGAAGATTCTTTTTTTTTTCAATTTCTTTCTTTTGCAAATATGGATTATTTATGTACGGAAGAAAATTCTGAGTCAGTTTAATCATTCGACCTTTAGATTTCAAAGATTTTAGATCAATAATTACTAAGGTGCATTTTTTGTTTTTATTATAATTAAGACACCGATCAACAGAGATCCGATAGTATATTGGCGAGAGCGTTGGGCTTCCATGAGTGTCGCCCTGGGTTCAAATCCCAGCCGGAAAGGAAATCTTAAATGCAAATATTTTTTTCTAATTTTATAATTCTTTTTTTTTATTTTTCCCTTTTGCGAAGTCAGTCAGTCAGTCTGACAGTCAATCAGTCAAGCACTCAGTCATTCAGTCTCAGTCAGTCAGTCCAGTCAGTCAGTCACTCAGTCAGTCAGTTAGTCCTTCAGCCAGTCAGTCAAGCAGTCAGTCATTTAGTCTCAGTCAGTCAGTCATTCAGTCAGTCAGTCAGTCAGGCAGTCAGTCAGTCAGTCAGTCGGTCAGTCCTGTGCAGTCAGTTAGTCACTAAAGCAGTCAGTCAGTCTTAGTCAGTCAGTCAGTCAGTCAGTCCAGTCCAGTCTCAGTCAGTCAGTCAGTCAGTCTCGGTCAGTCAGTCAGTCAGTCATTCAGTCAGTCAGTCAGTCAGGCAGTCAGTCAGTCGGTCAGCCTTATTCAGTCAGTCTGTCAGTCAGTCAGTCAGTCAGCCTTATTCAGTCACTCTGTCAGTCATCCTTATTCAGACAGTCTGTCAGTCAGTCAGTCGGTCAGTCCTGTCCAGTCAGTTAGTCAGTCAAGCAGTCAGTCAGGTAGTCAAGCAGTCAGTCAGTTAGTGTCAGTCAGTCATTTAGTCATTCAGTCAGTCAGTGAAATAGCCAGTCAGAGAGTCAAGCAGTCAGTCAGTCAGTCTCAGTCAGTCAGTTAGTCAGTCAGTCAGTCAGTCCAGTCTCAGTCAGTCAGGCAGTTAGTCAGTCAGTCTCGGTCAGTCAGTGAGTCAGTCAGTCAGTATCAGTCAGTCAGTGAGTCAGTCTGTCAGTCAGGCAGTATCAGTCAGGCAGTAAGACTCCGCTCGACAGAACTCCGATAGCCTAATGGCTAGACCGCTGGTCTTCCAAGCGAGTGGCCTGGGTTCGAGTCCCATTCGGAGCGAATATCTTCAATGTATATATTTCTTTTCTAATTTGAAAATTCTTTTTTTTTTCAATTTCTTTCCTTTGCAATTATTGATTATTTATGTAGGGAAGAAAATTCTGAGTCAGTTTAATTTTTCGACACGAAGATTTCAAAGTGATTAAATAAACAATTACCAAGGTGCATTTTTTGTTTTTATTATATTTAAAACTCCCACCGACAGAGCTCCCATAGACTAATGGCTAGAGTGTTAGGCTTCCAAGCGAGTGGCCCTGGGTTCGAGTCCCAGCCTGAACGAAAATCTTCAATGTATACTTTTAGTTTCTAATTTGAAATTTCTTCTTCTTTTTTTTTAATTTTTCTCTTTTGCGAATATTGATTATTTATGTAGGGAGAAAAATTCTGAGTCAGTTTAATTATTCGACCTGTAAATTTCAAAGTGTTTGAATCAATAATTACCAAGGTGCATTTTTTGTTTTTATTATATTTAAGACTTCCATCGACAGAGCTCCGATAGCCTAATGGCTAGACCGTTGGGTTCCAAGCGCGTGGTACTGGGTTCGAGTCCCGGCCGGAACGAAAATCTTCCATGTATATATTTCTCTTCTAATTTGAAGATTCTTTTTTTTTTCAATTTCTTTCTTTTGCAAATATGGATTATTTATGTACGGAAGAAAATTCTGAGTCAGTTTAATCATTCGACCTTTAGATTTCAAAGATTTTAGATCAATAATTACTAAGGTGCATTTTTTGTTTTTATTATAATTAAGACACCGATCAACAGAGATCCGATAGTATATTGGCGAGAGCGTTGGGCTTCCATGAGTGTCGCCCTGGGTTCAAATCCCAGCCGGAAAGGAAATCTTAAATGCAAATATTTTTTTCTAATTTTATAATTCTTTTTTTTTTATTTTTCCCTTTTGCGAAGTCAGTCAGTCAGTCTGACAGTCAATCAGTCAAGCACTCAGTCATTCAGTCTCAGTCAGTCAGTCCAGTCAGTCAGTCACTCAGTCAGTCAGGCAGTCAGTCAGTCGGTCAGCCTTATTCAGTCAGTCTGTCAGTCAGTCAGTCAGTCAGCCTTATTCAGTCAGTCTGTCAGTCATCCTTATTCAGTCAGTCTGTCAGTCAGTCAGTCGGTCAGTCCTGTCCAGTCAGTTAGTCAGTCAAGCAGTCAGTCAGGTAGTCAAGCAGTCAGTCAGTCAGTGTCAGTCAGTCATTTAGTCATTCAGTCAGTCAGTGAAATAGCCAGTCAGAGAGTCAAGCAGTCAGTCAGTCAGGCAGTCAGTCAGTCGGTCAGCCTTATTCAGTCAGTCTGTCAGTCAGTCAGTCAGCCTTATTCAGTCAGTCTGTCAGTCATCCTTATTCAGTCAGTCTGTCAGTCAGTCAGTCGGTCAGTCCTGTCCAGTCAGTTAGTCAGTCAAGCAGTCAGTCAGGTAGTCAAGGAGTCAGTCAGTCAGTGTCAGTCAGTCATTTAGTCTTTCAGTCAATCAGTGAAATAGCCAGTCAGAGAGTCAAGCAGTCAGTCAGTCAGTCTCAGTCAGTCAGTTAGTCAGTCAGTCAGTCAGTCAGTCAGTCCAGTCTCAGTCAGTCAGGCAGTTAGTCAGTCAGTCTCGGTCAGTCAGTGAGTCATTCAGTCAGTATCAGTCAGTCAGTGAGTCAGTCTGTCAGTCAGGCAGTATCAGTCAGGCAGTAAGACTCCGCTCGATAGAACTCCGATAGCCTAATGGCTAGACCGCTGGTCTTCCAAGCGAGTGGCCTGGGTTCGAGTCCCAGCCGGAGCGAATATCTTCAATGTATATATTTCTCTTCTAATTTGAAGATTCTTTTTTTTTTCAATTTCTTTCTTTTGCAAATATGGATTATTTATGTACGGAAGAAAATTCTGAGTCAGTTTAATCATTCGACCTTTAGATTTCAAAGATTTTAGATCAATAATTACTAAGGTGCATTTTTTGTTTTTATTATAATTAAGACACCGATCAACAGAGATCCGATAGTATATTGGCGAGAGCGTTGGGCTTCCATGAGTGTCGCCCTGGGTTCAAATCCCAGCCGGAAAGGAAATCTTAAATGCAAATATTTTTTTCTAATTTTATAATTCTTTTTTTTTATTTTTCCCTTTTGCGAAGTCAGTCAGTCAGTCTGACCGTCAATCAGTCAAGCACTCAGTCATTCAGTCTCAGTCAGTCAGTCCAGTCAGTCAGTCACTCAGTCAGTCAGTTAGTCCTTCAGCCAGTCAGTCAAGCAGTCAGTCATTTAGTCTCAGTCAGTCAGTCATTCAGTCAGTCAGTCAGTCAGGCAGTCAGTCAGTCAGTCAGTCGGTCAGTCCTGTGCAGTCAGTTAGTCACTAAAGCAGTCAGTCAGTCTTAGTCAGTCAGTCAGTCAGTCAGTCCAGTCCAGTCTCAGTCAGTCAGTCAGTCAGTCTCGGTCAGTCAGTCAGTCAGTCATTCAGTCAGTCAGTCAGTCAGGCAGTCAGTCAGTCGGTCAGCCTTATTCAGTCAGTCTGTCAGTCAGTCAGTCAGCCTTATTCAGTCAGTCTGTCAGTCATCCTTATTCAGTCAGTCTGTCAGTCAGTCAGTCGGTCAGTCCTGTCCAGTCAGTTAGTCAGTCAAGCAGTCAGTCAGGTAGTCAAGCAGTCAGTCAGTCAGTGTCAGTCAGTCATTTAGTCATTCAGTCAGTCAGTGAAATAGCCAGTCAGAGAGTCAAGCAGTCAGTCAGTCAGTGTCAGTCAGTCATTTAGTCATTCAGTCAGTCAGTGAAATAGCCAGTCAGAGAGTCAAGCAGTCAGTCAGTCAGTCTCAGTCAGTCAGTTAGTCAGTCAGTCAGTCAGTCAGTCAGTCAGTCCAGTCTCAGTCAGTCAGGCAGTTAGTCAGTCAGTCTCGGTCAGTCAGTGAGTCAGTCAGTCAGTATCAGTCAGTCAGTGAGTCAGTCTGTCAGTCAGGCAGTATCAGTCAGGCAGTAAGACTCCGCTCGACAGAACTCCGATAGCCTAATGGCTAGACCGCTGGTCTTCCAAGCGAGTGGCCTGGGTTCGAGTCCCAGCCGGAGCGAATATCTTCAATGTATATATTTCTTTTCTAATTTGAAAATTCTTTTTTTTTTTCAATTTCTTTCCTTTGCAATTATTGATTATTTATGTAGGGAAGAAAATTCTGAGTCAGTTTAATTTTTCGACACGAAGATTTCAAAGTGTTTAAATAAACAATTACCAAGGTGCATTTTTTGTTTTTATTATATTTAAAACTCCCACCGACAGTGCTCCCATAGACTAATGGCTAGAGTGTTAGGCTTCCAAGCGAGTGGCTCTGGGTTCGAGTCCCAGCCTGAACGAAAATCTTCAATGTATACTTTTAGTTTCTAATTTGAAATTTCTTCTTCTTTTTTTTTTTTATTTTTCTCTTTTGCGAATATTGATTATTTATGTAGGGAGAAAAATTCTGAGTCAGTTTAATTATTCGACCTGTAAATTTCAATGTGTTTGAATCAATAATTACCAAGGTGCATTTTTTGTTTTTATTATATTTAAGACTTCCATCGACAGAGCTCCGATAGCCTAATGGCTAGACCGTTGGGTTCCAAGCGCGTGGTACTGGGTTCGAGTCCCGGCCGGAACGAAAATCTTCCATGTATATATTTCTCTTCTAATTTGAAGATTCTTTTTTTTTTTCAATTTCTTTCTTTTGCAAATATGGATTATTTATGTACGGAAGAAAATTCTGAGTCAGTTTAATCATTCGACCTTTAGATTTCAAAGATTTTAGATCAATAATTACTAAGGTGCATTTTTTGTTTTTATTATAATTAAGACACCGATCAACAGAGATCCGATAGTATATTGGCGAGAGCGTTGGGCTTCCATGAGTGTCGCCCTGGGTTTAAATCCCAGCCGGAAAGGAAATCTTAAATGCAAATATTTTTTTCTAATTTTATAATTCTTTTTTTTTATTTTTCCCTTTTGCGAAGTCAGTCAGTCAGTCTGACAGTCAATCAGTCAAGCACTCAGTCATTCAGTCTCAGTCAGTCAGTCCAGTCAGTCAGTCACTCAGTCAGTCAGTTAGTCCTTCAGCCAGTCAGTCAAGCAGTCAGTCATTTAGTCTCAGTCAGTCAGTCATTCAGTCAGTCAGTCAGTCAGTCAGTCAGTCGGTCAGTCCTGTGCAGTCAGTTAGTCACTAAAGCAGTCAGTCAGTCTCAGTCAGTCAGTCAGTCAGTCAGTCCAGTCCAGTCTCAGTCAGTCAGTCAGTCAGTCTCGGTCAGTCAGTCAGTCAGTCATTCAGTCAGTCAGTCAGTCAGGCAGTCAGGCAGTCGGTCAGCCTTATTCAGTCAGTCTGTCAGTCAGTCAGTCAGTCAGCCTTATTCAGTCAGTCTGTCAGTCATCCTTATTCAGTCAGTCTGTCAGTCAGTCAGTCGGTCAGTCCTGTCCAGTCAGTTAGTCAGTCAAGCAGTCAGTCAGGTAGTCAAGCAGTCAGTCAGTCAGTGTCAGTCAGTCATTTAGTCATTCAGTCAGTCAGTGAAATAGCCAGTCAGAGAGTCAAGCAGTCAGTCAGTCAGTGTCAGTCAGTCATTTAGTCATTCAGTCAGTCAGTGAAATAGCCAGTCAGAGAGTCAAGCAGTCAGTCAGTCAGTCTCAGTCAGTCAGTTAGTCAGTCAGTCAGTCAGTCAGTCCAGTCTCAGTCAGTCAGGCAGTTAGTCAGTCAGTCTCGGTCAGTCAGTGAGTCAGTCAGTCAGTATCAGTCAGTCAGTGAGTCAGTCTGTCAGTCAGGCAGTATCAGTCAGGCAGTAAG
Source organism: Uloborus diversus (assembly GCF_026930045.1). Taxonomy (NCBI): domain Eukaryota; kingdom Metazoa; phylum Arthropoda; class Arachnida; order Araneae; family Uloboridae; genus Uloborus; species Uloborus diversus. The sequence continues at coordinate 129,895 of NW_026558359.1, read as the reverse complement.
ACTCCGCTCGACAGAACTCCGATAGCCTAATGGCTAGACCGCTGGTCTTCCAAGCGAGTGGCCTGGGTTCGAGTCCCAGCCGGAGCGAATATCTTCAATGTATATATTTCTTTTCTAATTTGAAAATTCTTTTTTTTTTTCAATTTCTTTCCTTTGCAATTATTGATTATTTATGTAGGGAAGAAAATTCTGAGTCAGTTTAATTTTTCGACACGAAGATTTCAAAGTGTTTAAATAAACAATTACCAAGGTGCATTTTTTGTTTTTATTATATTTAAAACTCCCACCGACAGTGCTCCCATAGACTAATGGCTAGAGTGTTAGGCTTCCAAGCGAGTGGCCCTGGGTTCGAGTCCCAGCCTGAACGAAAATCTTCAATGTATACTTTTAGTTTCTAATTTGAAATTTCTTCTTCTTTTTTTTTTTTATTTTTCTCTTTTGCGAATATTGATTATTTATGTAGGGAGAAAAATTCTGAGTCAGTTTAATTATTCGACCTGTAAATTTCAATGTGTTTGAATCAATAATTACCAAGGTGCATTTTTTGTTTTTATTATATTTAAGACTTCCATCGACAGAGCTCCGATAGCCTAATGGCTAGACCGTTGGGTTCCAAGCGCGTGGTACTGGGTTCGAGTCCCGGCCGGAACGAAAATCTTCCATGTATATATTTCTCTTCTAATTTGAAGATTCTTTTTTTTTTCAATTTCTTTCTTTTGCAAATATGGATTATTTATGTACGGAAGAAAATTCTGAGTCAGTTTAATCATTCGACCTTTAGATTTCAAAGATTTTAGATCAATAATTACTAAGGTGCATTTTTTGTTTTTATTATAATTAAGACACCGATCAACAGAGATCCGATAGTATATTGGCGAGAGCGTTGGGCTTCCATGAGTGTCGCCCTGGGTTTAAATCCCAGCCGGAAAGGAAATCTTAAATGCAAATATTTTTTTCTAATTTTATAATTCTTTTTTTTTATTTTTCCCTTTTGCGAAGTCAGTCAGTCAGTCTGACAGTCAATCAGTCAAGCACTCAGTCATTCAGTCTCAGTCAGTCAGTCCAGTCAGTCAGTCACTCAGTCAGTCAGTTAGTCCTTCAGCCAGTCAGTCAAGCAGTCAGTCATTTAGTCTCAGTCAGTCAGTCATTCAGTCAGTCTGTCAGTCAGTCAGTCAGTCGGTCAGTCCTGTGCAGTCAGTTAGTCACTAAAGCAGTCAGTCAGTCTCAGTCAGTCAGTCAGTCAGTCAGTCCAGTCCAGTCTCAGTCAGTCAGTCAGTCAGTCTCGGTCAGTCAGTCAGTCAGTCATTCAGTCAGTCAGTCAGTCAGGCAGTCAGTCAGTCGGTCAGCCTTATTCAGTCAGTCTGTCAGTCAGTCAGTCAGTCAGCCTTATTCAGTCAGTCTGTCAGTCATCCTTATTCAGTCAGTCTGTCAGTCAGTCAGTCGGTCAGTCCTGTCCAGTCAGTTAGTCAGTCAAGCAGTCAGTCAGGTAGTCAAGCAGTCAGTCAGTCAGTGTCAGTCAGTCATTTAGTCATTCAGTCAGTCAGTGAAATAGCCAGTCAGAGAGTCAAGCAGTCAGTCAGTCAGTCTCAGTCAGTGAAATAGCCAGTCAGAGAGTCAAGCAGTCAGTCAGTCAGTCTCAGTCAGTCAGTTAGTCAGTCAGTCAGTCAGTCAGTCAGTCAGTCCAGTCTCAGTCAGTCAGGCAGTTAGTTAGTCAGTCTCGGTCAGTCAGTGTGTCAGTCAGTCAGTATCAGTCAGTCAGTGAGTCAGTCTGTCAGTCAGGCAGTATCAGTCAGGCAGTAAGACTCCGCTCGACAGAACTCCGATAGCCTAATGGCTAGACCGCTGGTCTTCCAAGCGAGTGGCCTGGGTTCGAGTCCCAGCCGGAGCGAATATCTTCAATGTATATATTTCTTTTCTAATTTGAAAATTCTTTTTTTTTTCAATTTCTTTCCTTTGCAATTATTGATTATTTATGTAGGGAAGAAAATTCTGAGTCAGTTTAATTTTTCGACACGAAGATTTCAAAGTGTTTAAATAAACAATTACCAAGGTGCATTTTTTGTTTTTATTATATTTAAAACTCCCACCGACAGTGCTCCCATAGACTAATGGCTAGAGTGTTAGGCTTCCAAGCGAGTGGCCCTGGGTTCGAGTCCCAGCCTGAACGAAAATTTTCAATGTATACTTTTAGTTTCTAATTTGAAATTTCTTCTTCTTTTTTTTTAATTTTTCTCTTTTGCGAATATTGATTATTTATGTAGGGAGAAAAATTCTGAGTCAGTTTAATTATTCGACCTGTAAATTTCAAAGTGTTTGAATCAATAATTACCAAGGTGCATTTTTTGTTTTTATTATATTTAAGACTTCCATCGACAGAGCTCCGATAGCCTAATGGCTAGACCGTTGGGTTCCAAGCGCGTGGTACTGGGTTCGAGTCCCGGCCGGAACGAAAATCTTCCATGTATATATTTCTCTTCTAATTTGAAGATTCTTTTTTTTTTTCAATTTCTTTCTTTTGCAAATATGGATTATTTATGTACGGAAGAAAATTCTGAGTCAGTTTAATCATTCGACCTTTAGATTTCAAAGATTTTAGATCAATAATTACTAAGGTGCATTTTTTGTTTTTATTATAATTAAGACACCGATCAACAGAGATCCGATAGTATATTGGCGCGAGCGTTGGGCTTCCATGAGTGTCGCCCTGGGTTCAAATCCCAGCCGGAAAGGAAATCTTAAATGCAAATATTTTTTTCTAATTTTATAATTCTTTTTTTTTTATTTTTCCCTTTTGCGAAGTCAGTCAGTCAGTCTGACAGTCAATCAGTCAAGCACTCAGTCATTCAGTCTCAGTCAGTCAGTCCAGTCAGTCAGTCACTCAGTCAGTCAGTTAGTCCTTCAGCCAGTCAGTCAAGCAGTCAGTCATTTAGTCTCAGTCAGTCAGTCATTCAGTCAGTCAGTCAGTCAGGCAGTCAGTCAGTCAGTCAGTCGGTCAGTCCTGTGCAGTCAGTTAGTCACTAAAGCAGTCAGTCAGTCTTAGTCAGTCAGTCAGTCCAGTCCAGTCTCAGTCAGTCAGTCAGTCAGTCTCGGTCAGTCAGTCAGTCAGTCATTCAGTCAGTCAGTCAGTCAGGCAGTCAGTCAGTCGGTCAGCCTTATTCAGTCAGTCTGTCAGTCAGTCAGTCAGTCAGCCTTATTCAGTCACTCTGTCAGTCATCCTTATTCAGACAGTCTGTCAGTCAGTCAGTCGGTCAGTCCTGTCCAGTCAGTTAGTCAGTCAAGCAGTCAGTCAGGTAGTCAAGCAGTCAGTCAGTTAGTGTCAGTCAGTCATTTAGTCATTCAGTCAGTCAGTGAAATAGCCAGTCAGAGAGTCAAGCAGTCAGTCAGTCAGTCTCATTCAGTCAGTTAGTCAGTCAGTCACTCAGTCAGTCAGTCCAGTCTCAGTCAGTCAGGCAGTTAGTTAGTCAGTCTCGGTCAGTCAGTGTGTCAGTCAGTCAGTATCAGTCAGTCAGTGAGTCAGTCTGTCAGTCAGGCAGTATCAGTCAGGCAGTAAGACTCCGCTCGACAGAACTCCGATAGCCTAATGGCTAGACCGCTGGTCTTCCAAGCGAGTGGCCTGGGTTCGAGTCCCAGCCGGAGCGAATATCTTCAATGTATATATTTCTTTTCTAATTTGAAAATTCTTTTTTTTTTCAATTTCTTTCCTTTGCAATTATTGATTATTTATGTAGGGAAGAAAATTCTGAGTCAGTTTAATTTTTCGACACGAAGATTTCAAAGTGTTTAAATAAACAATTACCAAGGTGCATTTTTTGTTTTTATTATATTTAAAACTCCCACCGACAGAGCTCCCATAGACTAATGGCTAGAGTGTTAGGCTTCCAAGCGAGTGGCCCTGGGTTCGAGTCCCAGCCTGAACGAAAATTTTCAATGTATACTTTTAGTTTCTAATTTGAAATTTCTTCTTCTTTTTTTTTTAATTTTTCTCTTTTGCGAATATTGATTATTTATGTAGGGAGAAAAATTCTGAGTCAGTTTAATTATTCGACCTGTAAATTTCAAAGTGTTTGAATCAATAATTACCAAGGTGCATTTTTTGTTTTTATTATATTTAAGACTTCCATCGACAGAGCTCCGATAGCCTAATGGCTAGACCGTTGGGTTTCAAGCGCGTGGTACTGGGTTCGAGTCCCGGCCGGAACGAAAATCTTCCATGTATATATTTCTCTTCTAATTTGAAGATTCTTTTTTTTTTCAATTTCTTTCTTTTGCAAATATGGATTATTTATGTACGGAAGAAAATTCTGAGTCAGTTTAATCATTCGACCTTTAGATTTCAAAGATTTTAGATCAATAATTACTAAGGTGCATTTTTTGTTTTTATTATAATTAAGACACCGATCAACAGAGATCCGATAGTATATTGGCGAGAGCGTTGGGCTTCCATGAGTGTCGCCCTGGGTTCAAATCCCAGCCGGAAAGGAAATCTTAAATGCAAATATTTTTTTCTAATTTTATAATTCTTTTTTTTTTATTTTTCCCTTTTGCGAAGTCAGTCAGTCAGTCTGACAGTCAATCAGTCAAGCACTCAGTCATTCAGTCTCAGTCAGTCAGTCCAGTCAGTCAGTCACTCAGTCAGTCAGTTAGTCCTTCAGCCAGTCAGTCAAGCAGTCAGTCATTTAGTCTCAGTCAGTCAGTCATTCAGTCAGTCAGTCAGTCAGGCAGTCAGTCAGTCAGTCAGTCGGTCAGTCCTGTGCAGTCAGTTAGTCACTAAAGCAGTCAGTCAGTCTTAGTCAGTCAGTCAGTCCAGTCCAGTCTCAGTCAGTCAGTCAGTCAGTCTCGGTCAGTCAGTCAGTCAGTCATTCAGTCAGTCAGTCAGTCAGGCAGTCAGTCAGTCGGTCAGCCTTATTCAGTCAGTCTGTCAGTCAGTCAGTCAGTCAGCCTTATTCAGTCACTCTGTCAGTCATCCTTATTCAGACAGTCTGTCAGTCAGTCAGTCGGTCAGTCCTGTCCAGTCAGTTAGTCAGTCAAGCAGTCAGTCAGGTAGTCAAGCAGTCAGTCAGTTAGTGTCAGTCAGTCATTTAGTCATTCAGTCAGTCAGTGAAATAGCCAGTCAGAGAGTCAAGCAGTCAGTCAGTCAGTCTCAGTCAGTCAGTTAGTCAGTCAGTCAGTCAGTCAGTCAGTCCAGTCTCAGTCAGTCAGGCAGTTAGTCAGTCAGTCTCGGTCAGTCAGTGAGTCAGTCAGTCAGTATCAGTCAGTCAGTGAGTCAGTCTGTCAATCAGGCAGTATCAGTCAGGCAGTAAGACTCCGCTCGACAGAACTCCGATAGCCTAATGGCTAGACCGCTGGTCTTCCAAGCGAGTGGCCTGGGTTCGAGTCCCATTCGGAGCGAATATCTTCAATGTGTATATTTCTTTTCTAATTTGAAAATTCTTTTTTTTTTCAATTTCTTTCCTTTGCAATTATTGATTATTTATGTAGGGAAGAAAATTCTGAGTCAGTTTAATTTTTCGACACGAAGATTTCAAAGTGTTTAAATAAACAATTACCAAGGTGCATTTTTTGTTTTTATTATATTTAAAACTCCCACCGACAGAGCTCCCATAGACTAATGGCTAGAGTGTTAGGCTTCCAAGCGAGTGGCCCTGGGTTCGAGTCCCAGCCTGAACGAAAATCTTCAATGTATACTTTTAGTTTCTAATTTGAAATTTCTTCTTCTTTTTTTTTAATTTTTCTCTTTTGCGAATATTGATTATTTATGTAGGGAGAAAAATTCTGAGTCAGTTTAATTATTCGACCTGTAAATTTCAAAGTGTTTGAATCAATAATTACCAAGGTGCATTTTTTGTTTTTATTATATTTAAGACTTCCATCGACAGAGCTCCGATAGCCTAATGGCTAGACCGTTGGGTTCCAAGCGCGTGGTACTGGGTTCGAGTCCCGGCCGGAACGAAAATCTTCCATGTATATATTTCTCTTCTAATTTGAAGATTCTTTTTTTTTTCAATTTCTTTCTTTTGCAAATATGGATTATTAATGTACGGAAGAAAATTCTGAGTCAGTTTAATCATTCGACCTTTAGATTTCAAAGATTTTAGATCAATAATTACTAAGGTGCATTTTTTGTTTTTATTATAATTAAGACACCGATCAACAGAGATCCGATAGTATATTGGCGAGAGCGTTGGGCTTCCATGAGTGTCGCCCTGGGTTCAAATCCCAGCCGGAAAGGAAATCTTAAATGCAAATATTTTTTTCTAATTTTATAATTCTTTTTTTTTTATTTTTCCCTTTTGCGAAGTCAGTCAGTCAGTCTGACAGTCAATCAGTCAAGCACTCAGTCATTCAGTCTCAGTCAGTCAGTCCAGTCAGTCAGTCACTCAGTCAGTCAGTTAGTCCTTCAGCCAGTCAGTCAAGCAGTCAGTCATTTAGTCTCAGTCAGTCAGTCATTCAGTCAGTCAGTCAGTCAGGCAGTCAGTCAGTCAGTCAGTCAGTCAGTCCTGTGCAGTCAGTTAGTCACTAAAGCAGTCAGTCAGTCTTAGTCATTCAGTCAGTCAGTCAGTCCAGTCCAGTCTCAGTCAGTCAGTCAGTCAGTCTCGGTCAGTCAGTCAGTCAGTCATTCAGTCAGTCAGTCAGTCAGGCAGTCAGTCAGTCGGTCAGCCTTATTCAGTCAGTCTGTCAGTCAGTCAGTCAGTCAGCCTTATTCAGTCACTCTGTCAGTCATCCTTATTCAGACAGTCTGTCAGTCAGTCAGTCGGTCAGTCCTGTCCAGTCAGTTAGTCAGTCAAGCAGTCAGTCAGGTAGTCAAGCAGTCAGTCAGTTAGTGTCAGTCAGTCATTTAGTCATTCAGTCAGTCAGTGAAATAGCCAGTCAGAGAGTCAAGCAGTCAGTCAGTCAGTCTCAGTCAGTCAGTTAGTCAGTCAGTCAGTCAGTCAGTCAGTCCAGTCTCAGTCAGTCAGGCAGTTAGTCAGTCAGTCTCGGTCAGTCAGTGAGTCAGTCAGTCAGTATCAGTCAGTCAGTGAGTCAGTCTGTCAGTCAGGCAGTAAGACTCCGCTCGACAGAACTCCGATAGCCTAATGGCTAGACCGCTGGTCTTCCAAGCGAGTGGCCTGGGTTCGAGTCCCATTCGGAGCGAATATCTTCAATGTATATATTTCTTTTCTAATTTGAAAATTCTTTTTTTTTTCAATTTCTTTCCTTTGCAATTATTGATTATTTATGTAGGGAAGAAAATTCTGAGTCAGTTTAATTTTTCGACACGAAGATTTCAAAGTGTTTAAATAAACAATTACCAAGGTGCATTTTTTGTTTTTATTATATTTAAAACTCCCACCGACAGAGCTCCCATAGACTAATGGCTAGAGTGTTAGGCTTCCAAGCGAGTGGCCCTGGGTTCGAGTCCCAGCCTGAACGAAAATCTTCAATGTATACTTTTAGTTTCTAATTTGAAATTTCTTCTTCTTTTTTTTTAATTTTTCTCTTTTGCGAATATTGATTATTTATGTAGGGAGAAAAATTCTGAGTCAGTTTAATTATTCGACCTGTAAATTTCAAAGTGTTTGAATCAATAATTACCAAGGTGCATTTTTTGTTTTTATTATATTTAAGACTTCCATCGACAGAGCTCCGATAGCCTAATGGCTAGACCGTTGGGTTCCAAGCGCGTGGTACTGGGTTCGAGCCCCGGCCGGAACGAAAATCTTCCATGTATATATTTCTCTTCTAATTTGAAGATTCTTTTTTTTTTCAATTTCTTTCTTTTGCAAATATGGATTATTTATGTACGGAAGAAAATTCTGAGTCAGTTTAATCATTCGACCTTTAGATTTCAAAGATTTTAGATCAATAATTACTAAGGTGCATTTTTTGTTTTTATTATAATTAAGACACCGATCAACAGAGATCCGATAGTATATTGGCGAGAGCGTTGGGCTTCCATGAGTGTCGCCCTGGGTTCAAATCCCAGCCGGAAAGGAAATCTTAAATGCAAATATTTTTTTCTAATTTTATAATTCTTTTTTTTTTATTTTTCCCTTTTGCGAAGTCAGTCAGTCAGTCTGACAGTCAATCAGTCAAGCACTCAGTCATTCAGTCTCAGTCAGTCAGTCCAGTCAGTCAGTCACTCAGTCAGTCAGGCAGTCAGTCAGTCGGTCAGCCTTATTCAGTCAGTCTGTCAGTCAGTCAGTCAGTCAGCCTTATTCAGTCAGTCTGTCAGTCAGTCAGTCGGTCAGTCCTGTCCAGTCAGTTAGTCAGTCAAGCAGTCAGTCAGGTAGTCAAGCAGTCAGTCAGTCAGTGTCAGTCAGTCATTTAGTCATTCAGTCAGTCAGTGAAATAGCCAGTCAGAGAGTCAAGCAGTCAGTCAGTCAGGCAGTCAGTCAGTCGGTCAGCCTTATTCAGTCAGTCTGTCAGTCAGTCAGTCAGTCAGCCTTATTCAGTCAGTCTGTCAGTCATCCTTATTCAGTCAGTCTGTCAGTCAGTCAGTCGGTCAGTCCTGTCCAGTCAGTTAGTCAGTCAAGCAGTCAGTCAGGTAGTCAAGCAGTCAGTCAGTCAGTGTCAGTCAGTCATTTAGTCATTCAGTCAGTCAGTGAAATAGCCAGTCAGAGAGTCAAGCAGTCAGTCAGTCAGTCTCAGTCAGTCAGTTAGTCAGTCAGTCAGTCAGTCAGTCAGTCAGTCCAGTCTCAGTCAGTCAGGCAGTTAGTCAGTCAGTGAGTCAGTCAGTCAGTATCAGTCAGTCAGTGAGTCAGTCTGTCAGTCAGGCAGTATCAGTCAGGCAGTAAGACTCCACTCGACAGAACTCCGATAGCCTAATGGCTAGACCGCTGGTCTTCCAAGCGAGTGGCCTGGGTTCGAGTCCCAGCCGGAGCGAATATCTTCAATGTATATATTTCTTTTCTAATTTGAAATTTTTTTTTTTTTTCAATTTCTTTCCTTTGCAATTATTGATTATTTATGTAGGGAAGAAAATTCTGAGTCAGTTTAATTTTTCGACACGAAGATTTCAAAGTGTTTAAATAAACAATTACCAAGGTGCATTTTTTGTTTTTATTATATTTAAAACTCCCACCGACAGAGCTCCCATAGACTAATAGCTAGAGTGTTAGGCTTCCAAGCGAGTGGCCCTGGGTTCGAGTCCCAGCCTGAACGAAAATCTTTAATGTATACTTTTAGTTTCTAATTTGAAATTTCTTCTTCTTTTTTTTTAATTTTTCTCTTTTGCGAATATTGATTATTTATGTAGGGAGAAAAATTCTGAGTCAGTTTAATTATTCGACCTGTAAATTTCAAAGTGTTTGAATCAATAATTACCAAGGTGCATTTTTTGTTTTTATTATATTTAAGACTTCCATCGACAGAGCTCCGATAGCCTAATGGCTAGACCGTTGGGTTCCTAACGCGTGGTACTGGGTTCGAGTCCCGGCCGGAAAGGAAATCTTAAATGCAAATATTTTTTTCTAATTTTATAATTCTTTTTTTTTTATTTTTCCCTTTTGCGAAGTCAGTCAGTCAGTCTGACAGTCAATCAGTCAAGCACTCAGTCATTCAGTCTCAGTCAGTCAGTCCAGTCAGTCAGTCAGTTAGTCCTTCAGCCAGTCAGTCAAGCAGTCAGTCATTTAGTCTCAGTCAGTCAGTCATTCAGTCAGTCAGTCAGTCAGGCAGTCAGTCAGTCAGTCAGTCGGTCAGTCCTGTGCAGTCAGTTAGTCACTAAAGCAGTCAGTCAGTCTCAGTCAGTCAGTCAGTCAGTCAGTCCAGTCCAGTCTCAGTCAGTCAGTCAGTCAGTCTCGGTCAGTCAGTCAGTCATTCAGTCAGTCAGTCAGTCAGGCAGTCAGTCAGTCGGTCAGCCTTATTCAGTCAGTCTGTCAGTCAGTCAGTCAGTCAGCCTTATTCAGTCAGTCTGTCAGTCATCCTTATTCAGTCAGTCTGTCAGTCAGTCAGTCGGTCAGTCCTGTCCAGTCAGTTAGTCAGTCAAGCAGTCAGTCAGGTAGTCAAGCAGTCAGTCAGTCAGTGTCAGTCAGTCATTTAGTCATTCAGTCAGTCAGTGAAATAGCCAGTCAGAGAGTCAAGCAGTCAGTCTCAGTCAGTCAGTTAGTCAGTCAGTCAGTCAGTCAGTCAGTCAGTCCAGTCTCAGTCAGTCAGGCAGTTAGTCAGTCAGTCTCGGTCAGTCAGTGAGTCAGTCAGTCAGTATCAGTCAGTCAGTGATTCAGTCTGTCAGTCAGGCAGTATCAGTCCGGCAGTAAGACTCCGCTCGCCAGAACTCCGATAGCCTAATGGCTAGACCGCTGGTCTTCCAAGCGAGTGGCCTGGGTTCGAGTCCCAGCCGGAGCGAATATCTTCAATGTATATATTTCTTTTCTAATTTGAAAATTCTTTTTTTTTTTCAATTTCTTTCCTTTGCAATTATTGATTATTTATGTAGGGAAGAAAATTCTGAGTCAGTTTAATTTTTCGACACGAAGATTTCAAAGTGTTTAAATAAACAATTACCAAGGTGCATTTTTTGTTTTTATTATATTTAAAACTCCCACCGACAGAGCTCCCATAGACTAATGGCTAGAGTGTTAGGCTTCCAAGCGAGTGGCCCTTGGTTCGAGTCCCAGCCTGAACGAAAATCTTCAATGTATACTTTTAGTTTCTAATTTGAAATTTCTTCTTCTTTTTTTTTAATTTTTCTCTTTTGCGAATATTGATTATTTATGTAGGGAGAAAAATTCTGAGTCAGTTTAATTATTCGACCTGTAAATTTCAAAGTGTTTGAATCAATAATTACCAAGGTGCATTTTTTGTTTTTATTATATTTAAGACTTCCATCGACAGAGCTCCGATAGCCTAATGGCTAGACCGTTGGGTTCCAAGCGCGTGGTACTGGGTTCGAGTCCCGGCCGGAACGAAAATCTTCCATGTATATATTTCTCTTCTAATTTGAAGATTCTTTTTTTTTTCAATTTCTTTCTTTTGCAAATATGGATTATTTATGTACGGAAGAAAATTCTGAGTCAGTTTAATCATTCGACCTTTAGATTTCAAAGATTTTAAATCAATAATTACTAAGGTGCATTTTTTGTTTTTATTATAATTAAGACACCGATCAACAGAGATCCGATAGTATATTGGCGAGAGCGTTGGGCTTCCATGAGTGTCGCCCTGGGTTCAAATCCCAGCCGGAAAGGAAATCTTAAATGCAAATATTTTTTTCTAATTTTATAATTCTTTTTTTTTTTATTTTTCCCTTTTGCGAAGTCAGTCAGTCAGTCTGACAGTCAATCAGTCAAGCACTCAGTCCTTCAGTCTCAGTCAGTCAGTCCAGTCAGTCAGTCACTCAGTCAGTCAGTTAGTCCTTCAGCCAGTCAGTCAAGCAGTCAGTCATTTAGTCTCAGTCAGTCAGTCATTCAGTCAGTCAGTCAGGCAGTCAGTCAGTCAGTCAGTCTCAGTCAGTCAGTCAGTCAGTCAGTCCAGTCCAGTCTCAGTCAGTCAGTCAGTCAGTCTCGGTCAGTCAGTCAGTCAGTCATTCAGTCAGTCAGTCAGTCAGGCAGTCAGTCAGTCGGTCAGCCTTATTCAGTCAGTCTGTCAGTCAGTCAGTCAGTCAGCCTTATTCAGTCAGTCTGTCAGTCAGTCAGTCGGTCAGTCCTGTCCAGTCAGTTAGTCAGTCAAGCAGTCAGTCAGAGAGTCAAGCAGTCAGTCAGTCAGTCTCAGTCAGTCAGTCAGTCAGTCAGTCAGTCAGTCAGTCAGTCAGTCCAGTCTCAGTCAGTCAGGCAGTTAGTCAGTCAGTCTCGGTCAGTCAGTGAGTCAGTCAGTCAGTATCAGTCAGTCAGTGAGTCAGTCTGTCAGTCAGGCAGTATCAGTCAGGCAGTAAGACTCCGCTCGACAGAACTCCGATAGCCTAATGGCTAGACCGCTGGTCTTCCAAGCGAGTGGCCTGGGTTCGAGTCCCAGCCGGAGCGAATATCTTCAATGTATATATTTCTTTTCTAATTTGAAAATTCTTTTTTTTTTCAATTTCTTTAATTTGCAATTATTGATTATTTATGTAGGGAAGAAAATTCTGAGTCAGTTTAATTTTTCGACACGAAGATTTCAAAGTGTTTAAATAAACAATTACCAAGGTGCATTTTTTGTTTTTATTATATTTAAAACTCCCACCGACAGAGCTCCCATAGACTAATGGCTAGAGTGTTAGGCTTCCAAGCGAGTGGCCCTGGGTTCGAGTCCCAGCCTGAACGAAAATCTTCAATGTATACTTTTAGTTTCTAATTTGAAATTTCTTCTTCTTTTTTTTTAATTTTTCTCTTTTGCGAATATTGATTATTTATGTAGGGAGAAAAATTCTGAGTCAGTTTAATTATTGGACCTGTAAATTTCAAAGTGTTTGAATCAATAATTACCAAGGTGCATTTTTTGTTTTTATTATATTTAAGACTTCCATCGACAGAGCTCCGATAGCCTAATGGCTAGACCGTTGGGTTCCTAGCGCGTGGTACTGGGTTCGAGTCCCGGCCGGAAAGGAAATCTTAAATGCAAATATTTTTTTCTAATTTTATAATTCTTTTTTTTTTATTTTTCCCTTTTGCGAAGTCAGTCAGTCAGTCTGACAGTCAATCAGTCAAGCACTCAGTCATTCAGTCTCAGTCAGTCAGTCCAGTCAGTCAGTCACTCAGTCAGTCAGTTAGTCCTTCAGCCAATCAGTCAAGCAGTCAGTCATTTAGTCTCAGTCAGTCAGTCATTCAGTCAGTCAGTCAGTCAGGCAGTCAGTCAGTCAGTCAGTCGGTCAGTCCTGTGCAGTCAGTTAGTCACTAAAGCAGTCAGTCAGTCTCAGTCAGTCAGTCAGTCAGTCAGTCCAGTCCAGTCTCAGTCAGTCAGTCAGTCAGTCTCGGTCAGTCAGTCAGTCAGTCATTCAGTCAGTCAGTCAGTCAGGCAGTCAGTCAGTCGGTCAGCCTTATTCAGTCAGTCTCTCAGTCAGTCAGTCAGTCAGCCTTATTCAGTCAGTCTGTCAGTCATCCTTATTCAGTCAGTCTGTCAGTCAGTCAGTCGGTCAGTCCTATCCAGTCAGTTAGTCAGTCAAGCAGTCAGTCAGGTAGTCAAGCAGTCAGTCAGTCAGTGTCAGTCAGTCATTTAGTCATTCAGTCAGTCAGTGAAATAGCCAGTCAGAGAGTCAAGCAGTCAGTCAGTCAGTCTCAGTCAGTCAGTTAGTCAGTCAGTCAGTCAGTCAGTCAGTCAGTCCAGTCTCAGTCAGTCAGGCAGTTAGTCAGTCAGTCTCGGTCAGTCAGTGAGTCAGTCAGTCAGTATCAGTCAGTCAGTGAGTCAGTCTGTCAGTCAGGCAGTATCAGTCAGGCAGTAAGACTCCGCTCGACAGAACTCCGATAGCCTAATGGCTAGACCGCTGGTCTTCCAAGCGAGTGGCCTGGGTTCGAGTCTCAGCCGGAGCGAATATCTTCAATGTATATATTTCTTTTCTAATTTGAAAATTCTTTTTTTTTTTCAATTTCTTTCCTTTGCAATTATTGATTATTTATGTAGGGAGAAAAATTCTGAGTCAGTTTAATTTTTCAACACGAAGATTTCAAAGTGTTTAAATAAACAATTACCAAGGTGCATTTTTTGTTTTTATTATATTTAAAACTCCCACCGACAGAGCTCCCATAGACTAATGGCTAGAGTGTTAGGCTTCCAAGCGAGTGGCCTGGGTTCGAGTCCCAGCCGGAACGAAAATCTTCAATGTATACTTTTAGTTTCTAATTTGAAATTTCTTCTTCTTTTTTTTTTTAATTTTTCTCTTTTGCGAATATTGATTATTTATGTAGGGAGAAAAATTCTGAGTCAGTTTAATTATTCGACCTGTAAATTTCAAAGTGTTTGAATCAATAATTACCAAGGTGCATTTTTTGTTTTTATTATATTTAAGACTTCCATCGACAGAGCTCCGATAGCCTAATGGATAGACCGTTGGGTTCCTACCGCGTGGTACTGGGTTCGAGTCCCGGCCGGAAAGGAAATCTTAAATGCGAATATTTTTTTCTAATTTTAAAATTCTTTTTTTTTTATTTTTCCCTTTTGCGAAGTCAGTCAGTCAGTCTGACAGTCAATCAGTCAAGCACTCAGTCATTCAGTCTCAGTCAGTCAGTCCAGTCAGTCAGTCACTCAGTCAGTCAGTTAGTCCTTCAGCCAGTCAGTCAAGCAGTCAGTCATTTAGTCTCAGTCAGTCAGTCATTCAGTCAGTCAGTCAGTCAGGCAGTCAGTCAGTCAGTCAGTCGGTCAGTCCTGTGCAGTCAGTTAGTCACTAAAGCAGTCAGTCAGTCTCAGTCAGTCAGTCAGTCAGTCCAGTCCAGTCTCAGTCAGTCAGTCAGTCAGTCTCGGTCAGTCAGTCAGTCAGTCATTCAGTCAGTCAGTCAGTCAGGCAGTCAGTCAGTCGGTCAGCCTCATTCAGTCAGTCTGTCAGTCAGTCAGTCAGTCAGCCTTATTCAGTCAGTCTGTCAGTCATCCTTATTCAGTCAGTCTGTCAGTCAGTCAGTCGGTCAGTCCTGTCCAGTCAGTTAGTCAGTCAAGCAGTCAGTCAGGTAGTCAAGCAGTCAGTCAGTCAGTGTCAGTCAGTCATTTAGTCATTCAGTCAGTCAGTGAAATAGCCAGTCAGAGAGTCAAGCAGTCAGTCAGTCAGTCTCAGTCAGTCAGTTAGTCAGTCAGTCAGTCAGTCAGTCAGTCAGTCCAGTCTCAGTCAGTCAGGCAGTTAGTCAGTCAGTCTCGGTCAGTCAGTGAGTCAGTCAGTCAGTATCAGTCAGTCAGTGAGTCAGTCTGTCAGTCAGGCAGTATCAGTCAGGCAGTAAGACTCCGCTCGACAGAACTCCGATAGCCTAATGGCTAGACCGCTGGTCTTCCAAGCGAGTGGCCTGGGTTCGAGTCTCAGCCGGAGCGAATATCTTCAATGTATATATTTCTTTTCTAATTTGAAAATTCTTTTTTTTTTTCAATTTCTTTCCTTTGCAATTATTGATTATTTATGTAGGGAGAAAAATTCTGAGTCAGTTTAATTTTTCGACACGAAGATTTCAAAGTGTTTAAATAAACAATTACCAAGGTGCATTTTTTGTTTTTATTATATTTAAAACTCCCACCGACAGAGCTCCCATAGACTAATGGCTAGAGTGTTAGGCTTCCAAGCGAGTGGCCTGGGTTCGAGTCCCAGCCTGAACGAAAATCTTCAATGTATACTTTTAGTTTCTAATTTGAAATTTCTTCTTCTTTTTTTTTAAATTTTTCTCTTTTGCGAATATTGATTATTTATGTAGGGAGAAAAATTCTGAGTCAGTTTAATTATTCGACCTGTAAATTTCAAAGTGTTTGAATCAATAATTACCAAGGTGCATTTTTTGTTTTTATTATATTTAAGACTTCCATCGACAGAGCTCCGATAGCCTAATGGCTAGACCGTTGGGTTCCTAGCGCGTGGTACTGGGTTCGAGTCCCGGCCGGAAAGGAAATCTTAAATGCAAATATTTTTTTCTAATTTTATAATTCTTTTTTTTTTATTTTTCCCTTTTGCGAAGTCAGTCAGTCAGTCTGACAGTCAATCAGTCAAGCACTCAGTCATTCAGTCTCAGTCAGTCAGTCCAGTCAGTCAGTCACTCAGTCAGTCAGTTAGTCCTTCAGCCAATCAGTCAAGCAGTCAGTCATTTAGTCTCAGTCAGTCAGTCATTCAGTCAGTCAGTCAGTCAGGCAGTCAGTCAGTCAGTCAGTCGGTCAGTCCTGTGCAGTCAGTTAGTCACTAAAGCAGTCAGTCAGTCTCAGTCAGTCAGTCAGTCAGTCAGTCCAGTCCAGTCTCAGTCAGTCAGTCAGTCAGTCTCGGTCAGTCAGTCAGTCAGTCATTCAGTCAGTCAGTCAGTCAGGCAGTCAGTCAGTCGGTCAGCCTTATTCAGTCAGTCTGTCAGTCAGTCAGTCAGTCAGCCTTTTTCAGTCAGTCTGTCAGTCATCCTTATTCAGTCAGTCTGTCAGTCAGTCAGTCGGTCAGTCCTGTCCAGTCAGTTAGTCAGTCAAGCAGTCAGTCAGGTAGTCAAGCAGTCAGTCAGTCAGTGTCAGTCAGTCATTTAGTCATTCAGTCAGTCAGTGAAATAGCCAGTCAGAGAGTCAAGCAGTCAGTCAGTCAGTCTCAGTCAGTCAGTTAGTCAGTCAGTCAGTCAGTCAGTCAGTCAGTCCAGTCTCAGTCAGTCAGGCAGTTAGTCAGTCAGTCTCGGTCAGTCAGTGAGTCAGTCAGTCAGTATCAGTCAGTCAGTGAGTCAGTCTGTCAGTCAGGCAGTATCAGTCAGGCAGTAAGACTCCGCTCGACAGAACTCCGATAGCCTAATGGCTAGACCGCTGGTCTTCCAAGCGAGTGGCCTGGGTTCGAGTCTCAGCCGGAGCGAATATCTTCAATGTATATATTTCTTTTCTAATTTGAAAATTCTTTTTTTTTTTTCAATTTCTTTCCTTTGCAATTATTGATTATTTATGTAGGGAGAAAAATTCTGAGTCAGTTTAATTTTCGACACGAAGATTTCAAAGTGTTTAAATAAACAATTACCAAGGTGCATTTTTTGTTTTTATTATATTTAAAACTCCCACCGACAGAGCTCCCATAGACTAATGGCTAGAGTGTTAGGCTTCCAAGCGAGTGGCCTGGGTTCGAGTCCCAGCCTGAACGAAAATCTTCAATGTATACTTTTAGTTTCTAATTTGAAATTTCTTCTTCTTTTTTTTAAAATTTTTCTCTTTTGCGAATATTGATTATTTATGTAGGGAGAAAAATTCTGAGTCAGTTTAATTATTCGACCTGTAAATTTCAAAGTGTTTGAATCAATAATTACCAAGGTGCATTTTTTGTTTTTATTATATTTAAGACTTCCATCGACAGAGCTCCGATAGCCTAATGGCTAGACCGTTGGGTTCCTAGCGCGTGGTACTGGGTTCGAGTCCCGGCCGGAAAGGAAATCTTAAATGCAAATATTTTTTTCTAATTTTATAATTCTTTTTTTTTTATTTTTCCCTTTTGCGAAGTCAGTCAGTCAGTCTGACAGTCAATCAGTCAAGCACTCAGTCATTCAGTCTCAGTCAGTCAGTCCAGTCAGTCAGTCACTCAGTCAGTCAGTTAGTCCTTCAGCCAATCAGTCAAGCAGTCAGTCATTTAGTCTCAGTCAGTCAGTCATTCAGTCAGTCAGTCAGTCAGGCAGTCAGTCAGTCAGTCAGTCGGTCAGTCCTGTGCAGTCAGTTAGTCACTAAAGCAGTCAGTCAGTCTCAGTCAGTCAGTCAGTCAGTCAGTCCAGTCCAGTCTCAGTCAGTCAGTCAGTCAGTCTCGGTCAGTCAGTCAGTCAGTCATTCAGTCAGTCAGTCAGTCAGGCAGTCAGTCAGTCGGTCAGCCTTATTCAGTCAGTCTGTCAGTCAGTCAGTCAGTCAGCCTTTTTCAGTCAGTCTGTCAGTCATCCTTATTCAGTCAGTCTGTCAGTCAGTCAGTCGGTCAGTCCTGTCCAGTCAGTTAGTCAGTCAAGCAGTCAGTCAGGTAGTCAAGCAGTCAGTCAGTCAGTGTCAGTCAGTCATTTAGTCATTCAGTCAGTCAGTGAAATAGCCAGTCAGAGAGTCAAGCAGTCAGTCAGTCAGTCTCAGTCAGTCAGTTAGTCAGTCAGTCAGTCAGTCAGTCAGTCAGTCCAGTCTCAGTCAGTCAGGCAGTTAGTCAGTCAGTCTCGGTCAGTCAGTGAGTCAGTCAGTCAGTATCAGTCAGTCAGTGAGTCAGTCTGTCAGTCAGGCAGTATCAGTCAGGCAGTAAGACTCCGCTCGACAGAACTCCGATAGCCTAATGGCTAGACCGCTGGTCTTCCAAGCGAGTGGCCTGGGTTCGAGTCTCAGCCGGAGCGAATATCTTCAATGTATATATTTCTTTTCTAATTTGAAAATTCTTTTTTTTTTTTCAATTTCTTTCCTTTGCAATTATTGATTATTTATGTAGGGAGAAAAATTCTGAGTCAGTTTAATTTTTCGACACGAAGATTTCAAAGTGTTTAAATAAACAATTACCAAGGTGCATTTTTTGTTTTTATTATATTTAAAACTCCCACCGACAGAGCTCCCATAGACTAATGGCTAGAGTGTTAGGCTTCCAAGCGAGTGGCCTGGGTTCGAGTCCCAGCCTGAACGAAAATCTTCAATGTATACTTTTAGTTTCTAATTTGAAATTTCTTCTTCTTTTTTTTTTAATTTTTCTCTTTTGCGAATATTGATTATTTATGTAGGGAGAAAAATTCTGAGTCAGTTTAATTATTCGACCTGTAAATTTCAAAGTGTTTGAATCAATAATTACCAAGGTGCATTTTTTGTTTTTATTATATTTAAGACTTCCATCGACAGAGCTCCGATAGCCTAATGGATAGACCGTTGGGTTCCTACCGCGTGGTACTGGGTTCGAGTCCCGGCCGGAAAGGAAATCTTAAATGCGAATATTTTTTTCTAATTTTAAAATTCTTTTTTTTTTATTTTTCCCTTTTGCGAAGTCAGTCAGTCAGTCTGACAGTCAATCAGTCAAGCACTCAGTCATTCAGTCTCAGTCAGTCAGTCCAGTCAGTCAGTCACTCAGTCAGTCAGTTAGTCCTTCAGCCAGTCAGTCAAGCAGTCAGTCATTTAGTCTCAGTCAGTCAGTCATTCAGTCAGTCAGTCAGTCAGGCAGTCAGTCAGTCAGTCAGTCGGTCAGTCCTGTGCAGTCAGTTAGTCACTAAAGCAGTCAGTCAGTCTCAGTCAGTCAGTCAGTCAGTCCAGTCCAGTCTCAGTCAGTCAGTCAGTCAGTCTCGGTCAGTCAGTCAGTCAGTCATTCAGTCAGTCAGTCAGTCAGGCAGTCAGTCAGTCGGTCAGCCTCATTCAGTCAGTCTGTCAGTCAGTCAGTCAGTCAGCCTTATTCAGTCAGTCTGTCAGTCATCCTTATTCAGTCAGTCTGTCAGTCAGTCAGTCGGTCAGTCCTGTCCAGTCAGTTAGTCAGTCAAGCAGTCAGTCAGGTATTCAAGCAGTCAGTCAGTCAGTGTCAGTCAGTCATTTAGTCATTCAGTCAGTCAGTGAAATAGCCAGTCAGAGAGTCAAGCAGTCAGTCAGTCAGTCTCAGTCAGTCAGTTAGTCAGTCAGTCAGTCAGTCAGTCAGTCAGTCCAGTCTCAGTCAGTCAGGCAGTTAGTCAGTCAGTCTCGGTCAGTCAGTGAGTCAGTCAGTCAGTATCAGTCAGTCAGTGAGTCAGTCTGTCAGTCAGGCAGTATCAGTCAGGCAGTAAGACTCCGCTCGACAGAACTCCGATAGCCTAATGGCTAGACCGCTGGTCTTCCAAGCGAGTGGCCTGGGTTCGAGTCCCAGCCGGAGCGAATATCTTCAATGTATATATTTCTTTTCTAATTTCAAAATTCTTTTTTTTTTCAATTTCTTTCCTTTGCAATTATTGATTATTTATGTAGGGAAGAAAATTCTGAGTCAGTTTAATTTTTCGACACGAAGATTTCAAAGTGTTTAAATAAACAATTACCAAGGTGCATTTTTTGTTTTTATTATATTTAAAACTCCCACCGACAGAGCTCCCATAGACTAATGGCTAGAGTGTTAGGCTTCCAAGCGAGTGGCCCTGGGTTCGAGTCCCAGCCTGAACGAAAATCTTCAATGTATACTTTTAGTTTCTAATTTGAAATTCCTTCTTCTTTTTTTTTTAATTTTTCTCTTTTGCGAATATTGATTATTTATGTAGGGAGAAAAATTCTGAGTCAGTTTAATTATTCGACCTGTAAATTTCAAAGTGTTTGAATCAATAATTACCAAGGTGCATTTTTTGTTTTTATTATATTTAAGACTTCCATCGACAGAGCTCCGATAGCCTAATGGCTAGACCGTTGGGTTCCTAGCGCGTGGTACTGGGTTCGAGTCCCGGCCGGAAAGGAAATCTTAAATGCAAATATTTTTTTCTAATTTTATAATTCTTTTTTTTTATTTTTCCCTTTTGCGAAGTCAGTCAGTCAGTCTGACAGTCAATCAGTCAAGCACTCAGTCATTCAGTCTCAGTCAGTCAGTCCAGTCAGTCAGTCACTCAGTCAGTCAGTTAGTCCTTCAGCCAATCAGTCAAGCAGTCAGTCATTTAGTCTCAGTCAGTCAGTCATTCAGTCAGTCAGTCAGTCAGGCAGTCAGTCAGTCAGTCAGTCGGTCAGTCCTGTGCAGTCAGTTAGTCACTAAAGCAGTCAGTCAGTCTCAGTCAGTCAGTCAGTCAGTCAGTCCAGTCCAGTCTCAGTCAGTCAGTCAGTCAGTCTCGGTCAGTCAGTCAGTCAGTCATTCAGTCAGTCAGTCAGTCAGGCAGTCAGTCAGTCGGTCAGCCTTATTCAGTCAGTCTGTCAGTCAGTCAGTCAGTCAGCCTTTTTCAGTCAGTCTGTCAGTCATCCTTATTCAGTCAGTCTGTCAGTCAGTCAGTCGGTCAGTCCTGTCCAGTCAGTTAGTCAGTCAAGCAGTCAGTCAGGTAGTCAAGCAGTCAGTCAGTCAGTGTCAGTCAGTCATTTAGTCATTCAGTCAGTCAGTGAAATAGCCAGTCAGAGAGTCAAGCAGTCAGTCAGTCAGTCTCAGTCAGTCAGTTAGTCAGTCAGTCAGTCAGTCAGTCAGTCAGTCCAGTCTCAGTCAGTCAGGCAGTTAGTCAGTCAGTCTCGGTCAGTCAGTGAGTCAGTCAGTCAGTATCAGTCAGTCAGTGAGTCAGTCTGTCAGTCAGGCAGTATCAGTCAGGCAGTAAGACTCCGCTCGACAGAACTCCGATAGCCTAATGGCTAGACCGCTGGTCTTCCAAGCGAGTGGCCTGGGTTCGAGTCTCAGCCGGAGCGAATATCTTCAATGTATATATTTCTTTTCTAATTTGAAAATTCTTTTTTTTTTTTCAATTTCTTTCCTTTGCAATTATTGATTATTTATGTAGGGAGAAAAATTCTGAGTCAGTTTAATTTTTCGACACGAAGATTTCAAAGTGTTTAAATAAACAATTACCAAGGTGCATTTTTTGTTTTTATTATATTTAAAACTCCCACCGACAGAGCTCCCATAGACTAATGGCTAGAGTGTTAGGCTTCCAAGCGAGTGGCCTGGGTTCGAGTCCCAGCCTGAACGAAAATCTTCAATGTATACTTTTAGTTTCTAATTTGAAATTTTTTCTTCTTTTTTTTTTAATTTTTCTCTTTTGCGAATATTGATTATTTATGTAGGGAGAAAAATTCTGAGTCAGTTTAATTATTCGACCTGTAAATTTCAAAGTGTTTGAATCAATAATTACCAAGGTGCATTTTTTGTTTTTATTATATTTAAGACTTCCATCGACAGAGCTCCGATAGCCTAATGGCTAGACCGTTGGGTTCCTAGCGCGTGGTACTGGGTTCGAGTCCCGGCCGGAAAGGAAATCTTAAATGCAAATATTTTTTTCTAATTTTATAATTCTTTTTTTTTTATTTTTCCCTTTTGCGAAGTCAGTCAGTCAGTCTGACAGTCAATCAGTCAAGCACTCAGTCATTCAGTCTCAGTCAGTCAGTCCAGTCAGTCAGTCACTCAGTCAGTCAGTTAGTCCTTCAGCCAATCAGTCAAGCAGTCAGTCATTTAGTCTCAGTCAGTCAGTCATTCAGTCAGTCAGTCAGTCAGGCAGTCAGTCAGTCAGTCAGTCGGTCAGTCCTGTGCAGTCAGTTAGTCACTAAAGCAGTCAGTCAGTCTCAGTCAGTCAGTCAGTCAGTCAGTCCAGTCCAGTCTCAGTCAGTCAGTCAGTCAGTCTCGGTCAGTCAGTCAGTCAGTCATTCAGTCAGTCAGTCAGTCAGGCAGTCAGTCAGTCGGTCAGCCTTATTCAGTCAGTCTGTCAGTCAGTCAGTCAGTCAGCCTTTTTCAGTCAGTCTGTCAGTCATCCTTATTCAGTCAGTCTGTCAGTCAGTCAGTCGGTCAGTCCTGTCCAGTCAGTTAGTCAGTCAAGCAGTCAGTCAGGTAGTCAAGCAGTCAGTCAGTCAGTGTCAGTCAGTCATTTAGTCATTCAGTCAGTCAGTGAAATAGCCAGTCAGAGAGTCAAGCAGTCAGTCAGTCAGTCTCAGTCAGTCAGTTAGTCAGTCAGTCAGTCAGTCAGTCAGTCAGTCCAGTCTCAGTCAGTCAGGCAGTTAGTCAGTCAGTCTCGGTCAGTCAGTGAGTCAGTCAGTCAGTATCAGTCAGTCAGTGAGTCAGTCTGTCAGTCAGGCAGTATCAGTCAGGCAGTAAGACTCCGCTCGACAGAACTCCGATAGCCTAATGGCTAGACCGCTGGTCTTCCAAGCGAGTGGCCTGGGTTCGAGTCTCAGCCGGAGCGAATATCTTCAATGTATATATTTCTTTTCTAATTTGAAAATTCTTTTTTTTTTTCAATTTCTTTCCTTTGCAATTATTGATTATTTATGTAGGGAGAAAAATTCTGAGTCAGTTTAATTTTTCGACACGAAGATTTCAAAGTGTTTAAATAAACAATTACCAAGGTGCATTTTTTGTTTTTATTATATTTAAAACTCCCACCGACAGAGCTCCCATAGACTAATGGCTAGAGTGTTAGGCTTCCAAGCGAGTGGCCTGGGTTCGAGTCCCAGCCTGAACGAAAATCTTCAATGTATACTTTTAGTTTCTAATTTGAAATTTCTTCTTCTTTTTTTTTTAATTTTTCTCTTTTGCGAATATTGATTATTTATGTAGGGAGAAAAATTCTGAGTCAGTTTAATTATTCGACCTGTAAATTTCAAAGTGTTTGAATCAATAATTACCAAGGTGCATTTTTTGTTTTTATTATATTTAAGACTTCCATCGACAGAGCTCCGATAGCCTAATGGATAGACCGTTGGGTTCCTACCGCGTGGTACTGGGTTCGAGTCCCGGCCGGAAAGGAAATCTTAAATGCGAATATTTTTTTCTAATTTTAAAATTCTTTTTTTTTTATTTTTCCCTTTTGCGAAGTCAGTCAGTCAGTCTGACAGTCAATCAGTCAAGCACTCAGTCATTCAGTCTCAGTCAGTCAGTCCAGTCAGTCAGTCACTCAGTCAGTCAGTTAGTCCTTCAGCCAGTCAGTCAAGCAGTCAGTCATTTAGTCTCAGTCAGTCAGTCATTCAGTCAGTCAGTCAGTCAGGCAGTCAGTCAGTCAGTCAGTCGGTCAGTCCTGTGCAGTCAGTCAGTCTCAGTCAGTCAGTCAGTCAGTCCAGTCCAGTCTCAGTCAGTCAGTCAGTCAGTCTCGGTCAGTCAGTCAGTCAGTCATTCAGTCAGTCAGTCAGTCAGGCAGTCAGTCAGTCGGTCAGCCTCATTCAGTCAGTCTGTCAGTCAGTCAGTCAGTCAGCCTTATTCAGTCAGTCTGTCAGTCATCCTTATTCAGTCAGTCTGTCAGTCAGTCAGTCGGTCAGTCCTGTCCAGTCAGTTAGTCAGTCAAGCAGTCAGTCAGGTATTCAAGCAGTCAGTCAGTCAGTGTCAGTCAGTCATTTAGTCATTCAGTCAGTCAGTGAAATAGCCAGTCAGAGAGTCAAGCAGTCAGTCAGTCAGTCTCAGTCAGTCAGTTAGTCAGTCAGTCAGTCAGTCAGTCAGTCAGTCCAGTCTCAGTCAGTCAGGCAGTTAGTCAGTCAGTCTCGGTCAGTCAGTGAGTCAGTCAGTCAGTATCAGTCAGTCAGTGAGTCAGTCTGTCAGTCAGGCAGTATCAGTCAGGCAGTAAGACTCCGCTCGACAGAACTCCGATAGCCTAATGGCTAGACCGCTGGTCTTCCAAGCGAGTGGCCTGGGTTCGAGTCCCAGCCGGAGCGAATATCTTCAATGTATATATTTCTTTTCTAATTTCAAAATTCTTTTTTTTTTTCAATTTCTTTCCTTTGCAATTATTGATTATTTATGTAGGGAAGAAAATTCTGAGTCAGTTTAATTTTTCGACACGAAGATTTCAAAGTGTTTAAATAAACAATTACCAAGGTGCATTTTTTGTTTTTATTATATTTAAAACTCCCACCGACAGAGCTCCCATAGACTAATGGCTAGAGTGTTAGGCTTCCAAGCGAGTGGCCCTGGGTTCGAGTCCCAGCCTGAACGAAAATCTTCAATGTATACTTTTAGTTTCTAATTTGAAATTCCTTCTTCTTTTTTTTTTAATTTTTCTCTTTTGCGAATATTGATTATTTATGTAGGGAGAAAAATTCTGAGTCAGTTTAATTATTCGACCTGTAAATTTCAAAGTGTTTGAATCAATAATTACCAAGGTGCATTTTTTGTTTTTATTATATTTAAGACTTCCATCGACAGAGCTCCGATAGCCTAATGGCTAGACCGTTGGGTTCCTAGCGCGTGGTACTGGGTTCGAGTCCCGGCCGGAAAGGAAATCTTAAATGCAAATATTTTTTTCTAATTTTATAATTCTTTTTTTTTATTTTTCCCTTTTGCGAAGTCAGTCAGTCAGTCTGACAGTCAATCAGTCAAGCACTCAGTCATTCAGTCTCAGTCAGTCAGTCCAGTCAGTCAGTCACTCAGTCAGTCAGTTAGTCCTTCAGCCAGTCAGTCAGTCCTTCAGCCAGTCAGTCAAGCAGTCAGTCATTTAGTCTCAGTCAGTCAGTCATTCAGTCAGTCAGTCAGTCAGGCAGTCAGTCAGTCAGTCAGTCGGTCAGTCCTGTGCAGTCAGTTAGTCACTAAAGCAGTCAGTCAGTCTCAGTCAGTCAGTCAGTCAGTCAGTCCAGTCCAGTCTCAGTCAGTCAGTCAGTCAGTCTCGGTCAGTCAGTCAGTTAGTCATTCAGTCAGTTAGTCAGTCAGTCAGGCAGTCAGTCAGTCGGTCAGCCTTATTCAGTCAGTCTGTCAGTCAGTCAGTCAGTCAGCCTTATTCAGTCAGTCTGTCAGTCAGTCAGTCGGTCAGTCCTGTCCAGTCAGTTAGTCAGTCAAGCAGTCAGTCAGGTAGTCAAGCAGTCAGTCAGTCAGTGTCAGTCAGTCATTTAGTCATTCAGTCAGTCAGTGAAATAGCCAGTCAGAGCGTCAAGCAGTCAGTCAGTCAGTCTCAGTCAGTCAGTTAGTCAGTCAGTCAGTCAGTCAGTCAGTCAGTCCAGTCTCAGTCAGTCAGGCAGTTAGTCAGTCAGTCTCGGTCAGTCAGTGAGTCAGTCAGTCAGTATCAGTCAGTCAGTGAGTCAGTCTGTCAGTCAGGCAGTATCAGTCAGGCAGTAAGACTCCGCTCGACAGAACTCCGATAGCCTAATGGCTAGACCGCTGGTCTTCCAAGCGAGTGGCCTGGGTTTGAGTCTCAGCCGGAGCGAATATCTTCAATGTATATATTTCTTTTCTAATTTGAAAATTCTTTTTTTTTTTCAATTTCTTTCCTTTGCAATTATTGATTATTTATGTAGGGAAGAAAATTCTGAGTCAGTTTAATTTTTCGACACAAAGATTTCAAAGTGTTTAAATAAACAATTACCAAGGTGCATTTTTTGTTTTTATTATATTTAAAACTCCCACCGACAGAGCTCCCATAGACTAATGGCTAGAGTGTTAGGCTTCCAAGCGAGTGGCCCTGTGTTCGAGTCCCAGCCTGAACGAAAATCTTCAATGTACACTTTTAGTTTCTAATTTGAAATTTCTTCTTCTTTTTTTTTAATTTTTCTCTTTTGCGAATATTGATTATTTATGTAGGGAGAAAAATTCTGAGTCAGTTTAATTTTTCGACACAAAGATTTCAAAGTGTTTAAATAAACAATTACCAAGGTGCATTTTTTGTTTTTATTATATTTAAAACTCCCACCGACAGAGCTCCCATAGACTAATGGCTAGAGTGTTAGGCTTCCAAGCGAGTGGCCCTGGGTTCGAGTCCCAGCCTGAACGAAAATCTTCAATGTATACTTTTAGTTTCTAATTTGAAATTTCTTCTTCTTTTTTTTTTTAATTTTTCTCTTTTGCGAATATTGATTATTTATGTAGGGAGTAAAATTCTGAGTCAGTTTAATTATTCGACCTGTAAATTTCAAAGTGTTTGAATCAATAATTACCAAGGTGCATTTTTTGTTTTTATTATATTTAAGACTTCCATCGACAGAGCTCCGATAGCCTAATGGATAGACCGTTGGGTTCCTAGCGCGTGGTACTGGGTTCGAGTCCCGGCCGGAAAGGAAATCTTAAATGCAAATATTTTTTTCTAATTTTATAATTCTTTTTTTTTATTTTTCCCTTTTGCGAAGTCAGTCAGTCAGTCTGACAGTCAATCAGTCAAGCACTCAGTCATTCAGTCTCAGTCAGTCAGTCCAGTCAGTCAGTCACTCAGTCAGTCAGTTAGTCCTTCAGCCAGTCAGTCAAGCAGTCAGTCATTTAGTCTCAGTCAGTCAGTCATTCAGTCAGTCAGTCAGTCAGTCGGTCAGTCCTGTGCAGTCAGTTAGTCACTAAAGCAGTCAGTCAGTCTCAGTCAGTCAGTCAGTCAGTCAGTCAGTCCAGTCCAGTCTCAGTCAGTCAGTCAGTCAGTCTCGGTCAGTCAGTCAGTCAGTCATTCAGTCAGTCAGTCAGTCAGGCAGTCAGTCAGTCGGTCAGCCTTATTCAGTCAGTCTGTCAGTCAGTCAGTCAGTCAGCCTTATTCAGTCAGTCTGTCAGTCATCCTTATTCAGTCAGTCTGTCAGTCAGTCAGTCGGTCAGTCCTGTCCAGTCAGTTAGTCAGTCAAGCAGTCAGTCAGGTAGTCAAGCAGTCAGTCAGTCAGTGTCAGTCAGTCATTTAGTCATTCAGTCAGTCAGTGAAATAGCCAGTCAGAGAGTCAAGCAGTCAGTCAGTCATTCTCAGTCAGTCAGTTAGTCAGTCAGTCAGTCAGTCAGTCAGTCAGTCCAGTCTCAGTCAGTCAGGCAGTTAGTCAGTCAGTCTCGGTCAGTCAGTGAGTCAGTCAGTCAGTATCAGTCAGTCAGTGAGTCAGTCTGTCAGTCAGGCAGTATCAGTCAGGCAGTAAGACTCCGCTCGACAGAACTCCGATAGCCTAATGGCTAGACCGCTGGTCTTCCAAGCGAGTGGCCTGGGTTCGAGTCCCAGCCGGAGCGAATATCTTCAATGTATATATTTCTTTTCTAATTTGAAAATTCTTTTTTTTTTCAATTTCTTTCCTTTGCAATTATTGATTATTTATGTAGGGAAGAAAATTCTGAGTCAGTTTAATTTTTCGACACGAAGATTTCAAAGTGTTTAAATAAACAATTACCAAGGTGCATTTTTTGTTTTTATTATATTTAAGACTTCCATCGACAGAGCTCCGATAGCCTAATGGCTAGACCGTTGGGTTCCTAGCGCGTGGTACTGGGTTCGAGTCCCGGCCGGAAAGGAAATCTTAAATGCAAATATTTTTTTCTAATTTTATAATTCTTTTTTTTTATTTTTCCCTTTTTCGAAGTCAGTCAGTCAGTCTGACAGTCAATCAGTCAAGCACTCAGTCATTCAGTCTCAGTCAGTCAGTCCAGTCAGTCAGTCACTCAGTCAGTCAGTTAGTCCTTCAGCCAGTCAGTCAAGCAGTCAGTCATTTAGTCTCAGTCAGTCAGTCATTCAGTCAGTCAGTCAGTCAGGCAGTCAGTCAGTCAGTCAGTCGGTCAGTCCTGTGCAGTCAGTCAGTCAGTCCAGTCCAGTCTCAGTCAGTCAGTCAGTCAGTCTCGGTCAGTCAGTCAGTCAGTCATTCAGTCAGTCAGTCAGTCAGGCAGTCAGTCAGTCGGTCAGCCTTATTCAGTCAGTCTGTCAGTCAGTCAGTCAGTCAGCCTTATTCAGTCAGTCTGTCAGTCATCCTTATTCAGTCAGTCTGTCAGTCAGTCAGTCGGTCAGTCCTGTCCAGTCAGTCAGTCAGTCAAGCAGTCAGTCAGGTAGTCAAGCAGTCCGTCAGTCAGTGTCAGTCAGTCATTTAGTCATTCAGTCAGTCAGTGAAATAGCCAGTCAGAGAGTCAAGCAGTCAGTCAGTCAGTCTCAGTCAGTCAGTTAGTCAGTCAGTCAGTCAGTCAGTCCAGTCTCAGTCAGTCAGGCAGTTAGTCAGTCAGTCTCGGTCAGTCAGTGAGTCAGTCAGTCAGTATCAGTCAGTCAGTGAGTCAGTCTGTCAGTCAGGCAGTATCAGTCAGGCAGTAAGACTCCGCTCGACAGAACTCCGATAGCCTAATGGCTAGACCGCTGGTCTTCCAAGCGAGTGGCCTGGGTTCGGGTCCCAGCCGGAGCGAATATCTTTAATGTATATATTTCTTTTATAATTTGAAAATTCTTTTTTTTTCAATTTCTTTCCTTTGCAATTATTGATTATTTATGTAGGGAAGAAAATTCTGAGTCAGTTTAATTTTTCGACACGAAGATTTCAAAGTGTTTAAATAAACAATTACCAAGGTGCATTTTTTGTTTTTATTATATTTAAAACTCCCACCGACAGAGCTCCCATCGACTAATGGCTAGAGTGTTAGGCTTCCAAGCGAGTGGCCCTGGGTTCGAGTCCCAGCCTGAACGAAAATCTTCAATGTATACTTTTAGTTTCTAATTTGAAATTCCTTCTTCTTTTTTTTTAATTTTTCTCTTTTGCGAATATTGATTATTTATGTAGGGAGAAAAATTCTGAGTCAGTTTAATTATTCGACCTGTAAATTTCAAAGTGTTTGAATCAATAATTACCAAGGTGCATTTTTTGTTTTTATTATATTTAAGACTTCCGTCGACAGAGCTCCGATAGCCTAATGGCTAGACCGTTGGGTTCCTAGCGCGTGGTACTGGGTTCGAGTCCCGGCCGGAAAGGAAATCTTAAATGCAAATATTTTTTTCTAATTTTATAATTCTTTTTTTTTATTTTTCCCTTTTTCGAAGTCAGTCAGTCAGTCTGACAGTCAATCAGTCAAGCACTCAGTCATTCAGTCTCAGTCAGTCAGTCCAGTCAGTCAGTCACTCAGTCAGTCAGTTAGTCCTTCAGCCAGTCAGTCAAGCAGTCAGTCATTTAGTCTCAGTCAGTCAGTCATTCAGTCAGTCAGTCAGTCAGGCAGTCAGTCAGTCAGTCAGTCGGTCAGTCCTGTGCAGTCAGTCAGTCAGTCCAGTCCAGTCTCAGTCAGTCAGTCAGTCAGTCAGTCTCGGTCAGTCAGTCAGTCAGTCATTCAGTCAGTCAGTCAGTCAGGCAGTCAGTCAGTCGGTCAGCCTTATTCAGTCAGTCTGTCAGTCAGTCAGTCAGTCAGCCTTATTCAGTCAGTCTGTCAGTCATCCTTATTCAGTCAGTCTGTCAGTCAGTCAGTCGGTCAGTCCTGTCCAGTCAGTTAGTCAGTCAAGCAGTCAGTCAGGTAGTCAAGCAGTCAGTCAGTCAGTGTCAGTCAGTCATTTAGTCATTCAGTCAGTCAGTGAAATAGCCAGTCAGAGAGTCAAGCAGTCAGTCAGTCAGTCTCAGTCAGTCAGTTAGTCAGTCAGTCAGTCAGTCAGTCCAGTCTCAGTCAGTCAGGCAGTTAGTCAGTCAGTCTCGGTCAGTCAGTGAGTCAGTCAGTCAGTATCAGTCAGTCAGTGAGTCAGTCTGTCAGTCAGGCAGTATCAGTCAGGCAGTAAGACTCCGCTCGACAGAACTCCGATAGCCTAATGGCTAGACCGCTGGTCTTCCAAGCGAGTGGCCTGGGTTCGAGTCCCAGCCGGAGCGAATATCTTCAATGTATATATTTCTTTTCTAATTTGAAAATTCTTTTTTTTTTCAATTTCTTTCCTTTGCAATTATTGATTATTTATGTAGGGAAGAAAATTCTGAGTCAGTTTAATTTTTCGACACGAAGATTTCAAAGTGTTTAAATAAACAATTACCTAGGTGCATTTTTTGTTTTTATTATATTTAAAACTCCCACCGACAGAGCTCCCATAGACTAATGGCTAGAGTGTTAGGCTTCCAAGCGAGTGGCCCTGGGTTCGAGTCCCAGCTTGAACGAAAATCTTCAATGTATACTTTTAGTTTCTAATTTGAAATTCCTTCTTCTTTTTTTTTAATTTTTCTCTTTTGCGAATATTGATTATTTATGTAGGGAGAAAAATTCTGAGTCAGTTTAATTATTCGACCTGTAAATTTCAAAGTGTTTGAATCAATAATTACCAAGGTGCATTTTTTGTTTTTATTATATTTAAGACTTCCATCGACAGAGCTCCGATAGCCTAATGGCTAGACCGTTGGGTTTTAGCGCGTGGTACTGGGTTCGAGTCCCGGCCGGAAAGGAAATCTTAAATGCAAATATTTTTTTCTAATTTTATAATTCTTTTTTTTTTATTTTTCCCTTTTGCGAAGTCAGTCAGTCAGTCTGACAGTCAATCAGTCAAGCACTCAGTCATTCAGTCTCAGTCAGTCAGTCCAGTCAGTCAGTCACTCAGTCAGTCAGTTAGTCCTTCAGCCAGTCAGTCAAGCAGTCAGTCATTTAGTCTCAGTCAGTCAGTCATTCAGTCAGTCAGTCAGTCAGGCAGTCAGTCAGTCAGTCAGTCGGTCAGTCCTGTGCAGTCAGTTAGTCACTAAAGCAGTCAGTCAGTCAGTCAGTCAGTCCAGTCCAGTCTCAGTCAGTCAGTCAGTCAGTCTCGGTCAGTCAGTCAGTCAGTCATTCAGTCAGTCAGTCAGTCAGGCAGTCAGTCAGTCGGTCAGCCTTATTCAGTCAGTCTGTCAGTCAGTCAGTCAGTCAGCCTTATTCAGTCAGTCTGTCAGTCATCCTTATTCAGTCAGTCTGTCAGTCAGTCAGTCGGTCAGTCCTGTCCAGTCAGTTAGTCAGTCAAGCAGTCAGTCAGGTAGTCAAGCAGTCAGTCAGTCAGTGTCAGTCAGTCATTTAGTCATTCAGTCAGTCAGTGAAATAGCCAGTCAGAGAGTCAAGCAGTCAGTCAGTCAGTCTCAGTCAGTCAGTTAGTCAGTCAGTCAGTCAGTCAGTCCAGTCTCAGTCAGTCAGGCAGTTAGTCAGTCAGTCTCGGTCAGTCAGTGAGTCAGTCAGTCAGTATCAGTCAGTCAGTGAGTCAGTCTGTCAGTCAGGCAGTATCAGTCAGGCAGTAAGACTCCGCTCGACAGAACTCCGATAGCCTAATGGCTAGACCGCTGGTCTTCCAAGCGAGTGGCCTGGGTTCGCGTCCCAGCCGGAGCGAATATCTTCAATGTATATATTTCTTTTCTAATTTGAAAATTCTTTTTTTTTTTCAATTTCTTTCCTTTGCAATTATTGATTATTTATGTAGGGAAGAAAATTCTGAGTCAGTTTAATTTTTCGACACGAAGATTTCAAAGTGTTTAAATAAACAATTACCAAGGTGCATTTTTTGTTTTTATTATATTTAAAACTCCCACCGACAGAGCTCCCATAGACTAATGGCTAGAGTGTTAGGCTTCCAAGCGGGTGGCCCTGGGTTCGAGTCCCAGCCTGAACGAAAATCTTCAATGTATACTTTTAGTTTCTAATTTGAAATTCCTTCTTCTTTTTTTTTTAATTTTTCTCTTTTGCGAATATTGATTATTTATGTAGGGAGAAAAATTCTGAGTCAGTTTAATTATTCGACCTGTAAATTTCAAAGTGTTTGAATCAATAATTACCAAGGTGCATTTTTTGTTTTTATTATATTTAAGACTTCCATCGACAGAGCTCCGATAGCCTAATGGCTAGACCGTTGGGCTCCTAGCGCGTGGTACTGGGTTCGAGTCCCGGCCGGAAAGGAAATCTTAAATGCAAATATTTTTTTCTAATTTTATAATTCTTTTTTTTTTATTTTTCCCTTTTGCGAAGTCAGTCAGTCAGTCTGACAGTCAATCAGTCAAGCACTCAGTCATTCAGTCTCAGTCAGTCAGTCCAGTCAGTCAGTCACTCAGTCAGTCAGTTAGTCCTTCAGCCAGTCAGTCAAGCAGTCAGTCATTTAGTCTCAGTCAGTCAGTCATTCAGTCAGTCAGTCAGTCAGGCAGTCAGTCAGTCAGTCAGTCGGTCAGTCCTGTGCAGTCAGTTAGTCACTAAAGCAGTCAGTCAGTCTCAGTCAGTCAGTCAGTCAGTCAGTCCAGTCCAGTCTCAGTCAGTCAGTCAGTCAGTCTCGGTCAGTCAGTCAGTCAGTCATTCAGTCAGTCAGTCAGTCAGGCAGTCAGTCAGTCGGTCAGCCTTATTCAGTCAGTCTGTCAGTCAGTCAGTCAGTCAGCCTTATTCTGTCAGTCTGTCAGTCATCCTTATTCAGTCAGTCTGTCAGTCAGTCAGTAGGTCAGTCCTGTCCAGTCAGTTAGTCAGTCAAGCAGTCAGTCAGGTAGTCAAGCAGTCAGTCAGTCAGTGTCAGTCAGTCATTTAGTCATTCAGTCAGTCAGTGAAATAGCCAGTCAGAGAGTCAAGCAGTCAGTCAGTCAGTCTCAGTCAGTCAGTTACTCAGTCAGTCAGTCAGTCAGTCAGTCAGTCCAGTCTCAGTCAGTCAGGCAGTTAGTCAGTCAGTCTCGGTCAGTCAGTGAGTCAGTCAGTCAGTATCAGTCAGTCAGTGAGTCAGTCTGTCAGTCAGTGAGTCAGTCTGTCAGTCAGGCAGTATCAGTCAGGCAGTAAGACTCCGCTCGACAGAACTCCGATAGCCTAATGGCTAGACCGCTGGTCTTCCAAGCGAGTGGCCTGGGTTCGAGTCCCAGCCGGAGCGAATATCTTCAATGTATATATTTCTTTTATAATTTGAAAATTCTTTTTTTTTTTCAATTTCTTTCCTTTGCAATTATTGATTATTTATGTAGGGAAGAAAATTCTGAGTCAGTTTAATTTTTCGACACGAAGATTTCAAAGTGTTTAAATAAACAATTACCAAGGTGCATTTTTTGTTTTTATTATATTTAAAACTCCCACCGACAGAGCTCCCATAGACTAATGGCTAGAGTGTTAGGCTTCCAAGCGAGTGGCCCTGGGTTCGAGTCCCAGCCTGAACGAAAATCTTCAATGTATACTTTTAGTTTCTAATTTGAAATTCCTTCTTCTTTTTTTTTTAATATTTCTCTTTTGCGAATATTGATTATTTATGTAGGGAGAAAAATTCTGAGTCAGTTTAATTATTCGACCTGTAAATTTCAAAGTGTTTGAATCAATAATTACCAAGGTGCATTTTTTGTTTTTATTATATTTAAGACTTCCATCGACAGAGCTCCGATAGCCTAATGGCTAGACCGTTGGGTTCCTAGCGCGTTGTACTGGGTTCGAGTCCCGGCCGGAAAGGAAATCTTAAATGCAAATATTTTTTTCTAATTTTATAATTTTTTTTTTTTATTTTTCCCTTTTTCGAAGTCAGTCAGTCAGTCTGACAGTCAATCAGTCAAGCACTCAGTCATTCAGTCTCAGTCAGTCAGTCCAGTCAGTCAGTCACTCAGTCAGTCAGTTAGTCCTTCAGCCAGTCAGTCATTTAGTCTCAGTCAGTCAGTCATTCAGTCAGTCAGTCAGTCAGGCAGTCAGTCAGTCAGTCGGTCAGTCCTGTGCAGTCAGTTAGTCACTAAAGCAGTCAGTCAGTCTCAGTCAGTCAGTCAGTCAGTCCAGTCCAGTCTCAGTCAGTCAGTCAGTCAGTCTCGGTCAGTCAGTCAGTCAGTCATTCAGTCAGTCAGTCAGTCAGGCAGTCAGTCAGTCGGTCAGCCTTATTCAGTCAGTCTGTCAGTCAGTCAGTCAGTCAGCCTTATTCAGTCAGTCTGTCAGTCATCCTTATTCAGTCAGTCTGTCAGTCAGTCAGTCGGTCAGTCCTTTCCAGTCAGTTAGTCAGTCAAGCAGTCAGTCAGGTAGTCAAGCAGTCAGTCAGTCAGTGTCAGTCAGTCATTTAGTCATTCAGTCAGTCAGTGAAATAGCCAGTCAGAGAGTCAAGCAGTCAGTCAGTCAGTCTCAGTCAGTCAGTTAGTCAGTCAGTCAGTCAGTCAGTCAGTCAGTCAGTCAGTCCAGTCTCAGTCAGTCAGGCAGTTAGTCAGTCAGTCTCGGTCAGTCAGTGAGTCAGTCAGTCAGTATCAGTCAGTCAGTGAGTCAGTCTGTCAGTCAGGCAGTATCAGTCAGGCAGTAAGACTCCGCTCGACAGAACTCCGATAGCCTAATGACTAGACCGCTGGTCTTCCAAGCGAGTGGCCTGGGTTCGAGTCCCAGCCGGAGCGAATATCTTCAATGTATATATTTCTTTTCTAATTTGAAAATTCTTTTTTTTTTCAATTTCTTTCCTTTGCAATTATTGATTATTTATGTAGGGAAGAAAATTCTGAGTCAGTTTAATTTTTCGACACGAAGATTTCAAAGTGTTTAAATAAACAATTACCAAGGTGCATTTTTTGTTTTTATTATATTTAAAACTCCCACCGACAGAGCTCCCATAGACTAATGGCTAGAGTTTTAGGCTTCCAAGCGAGTGGCCCTGGGTTCGAGTCCCAGCCTGAACGAAAAGCTTCAATGTATACTTTTAGTTTCTAATTTGAAATTCCTTCTTCTTTTTTTTTAATTTTTCTCTTTTGCGAATATTGATTATTTATGTAGGGAGAAAAATTCTGAGTCAGTTTAATTATTCGACCTGTAAATTTCAAAGTGTTTGAATCAATAATTACCAAGGTGCATTTTTTGTTTTTATTATATTTAAGACTTCCATCGACAGAGCTCCGATAGCCTAATGGCTAGACCGTTGGGTTCCTAGCGCGTGGTACTGGGTTCGAGTCCCGGCCGGAAAGGAAATCTTAAATGCAAATATTTTTTTCTAATTTTATAATTCTTTTTTTTTTATTTTTCCCTTTTTCGAAGTCAGTCAGTCAGTCTGACAGTCAATCAGTCAAGCACTCAGTCATTCAGTCTCAGTCAGTCAGTCCAGTCAGTCAGTCACTCAGTCAGTCAGTTAGTCCTTCAGCTAGTCAGTCAAGCAGTCAGTCATTTAGTCTCAGTCAGTCAGTCATTCAGTCAGTCAGTCAGTCAGGCAGTCAGTCAGTCAGTATGTCGGTCAGTCCTGTGCAGTCAGTTAGTCACTAAAGCAGTCAGTCAGTCTCAGTCAGTCAGTCAGTCAGTCAGTCCAGTCCAGTCTCAGTCAGTCAGTCAGTCAGTCTCGGTCAGTCAGTCAGTCAGTCATTCAGTCAGTCAGTCAGTCAGGCAGTCAGTCAGTCGGTCAGCCTTATTCAGTCAGTCTGTCAGTCAGTCAGTCAGTCAGCCTTATTCAGTCAGTCTGTCAGTCATCCTTATTCAGTCAGTCTGTCAGTCAGTCAGTCGGTCAGTCCTGTCCAGTCAGTTAGTCAGTCAAGCAGTCAGTCAGGTAGTCAAGCAGTCAGTCAGTCAGTGTCAGTCAGTCATTTAGTCATTCAGTCAGTCAGTGAAATAGCCAGTCAGAGAGTCATGTAGTCAGTCAGTCAGTCTCAGTCAGTCAGTTAGTCAGTCAGTCAGTCAGTCAGTCAGTCATTCCAGTCTCAGTCAGTCAGGCAGTTAGTCAGTCAGTCTCGGTCAGTCAGTGAGTCAGTCAGTCAGTATCAGTCAGTCAGTGAGTCAGTCTGTCAGTCAGGCAGTATCAGTCAGGCAGTAAGACTCCGCTCGACAGAACTCCGATAGCCTAATGGCTAGACCGCTGGTCTTCCAAGCGAGTGGCCTGGGTTCGAGTCCTAGCCGGAGCGAATATCTTCAATGTATATATTTCTTTTCTAATTTGAAAATTCTTTTTTTTTTTCAATTTCTTTCCTTTGCAACTATTGATTATTTATGTAGGGAAGAAAATTCTGAGTCAGTTTAATTTTTCGACACGAAGATTTCGAAGTGTTTAAATAAACAATTACCAAGGTGCATTTTTTGTTTTTATTATATTTAAAACTCCCACCGACAGAGCTCCCATAGACTAATGGCTAGAGTGTTAGGCTTCCAAGCGAGTGGCCCTGGGTTCGAGTCCCAGCCTGAACGAAAATCTTCAATGTATACTTTTAGTTTCTAATTTGAAATTTCTTCTTCTTTTTTTTTTAATTTTTCTCTTTTGCGAATATTGATTATTTATGTAGGGAGAAAAATTCTGAGTCAGTTAAATTATTCGACCTGTAAATTTCAAAGTGTTTGAATCAATAGTTACCAAGGTGCATTTTTTGTTTTTATTATATTTAAGACTTCCATCGACAGAGCTCCGATAGCCTAATGGCTAGACCGTTGGGTTCCTAGCGCGTGGTACTGGGTTCGAGTCCCGGCCGGAAAGGAAATCTTAAATGCAAATATTTTTTTCTAATTTTATAATTCTTTTTTTTTTATTTTTCCCTTTTGCGAAGTCAGTCAGTCAGTCTGACAGTCAATCAGTCAAGCACTCAGTCACTCAGTCTCAGTCAGTCAGTCCAGTCAGTCAGTCACTCAGTCAGTCAGTTAGTCCTTCAGCCAGGCAGTCAAGCAGTCAGTCATTTAGTCTCAGTCAGTCAGTCATTCAGTCAGTCAGTCAGTCAGGCAGTCAGTCAGTCAGTCAGTCGATCAGTCCTGTGCAGTCAGTTAGTCACTAAAGCAGTCAGTCAGTCTCAGTCAGTCAGTCAGTCAGTCCAGTCCAGTCTCAGTCAGTCAGTCAGTCAGTCTCGGTCAGTCAGTCAGTCAGTCAGTCAGTCAGTCAGTCAGTCAGGCAGTCAGTCAGTCGGTCAGCCTTATTCAGTCAGTCGGTCAGCCTTATTCAGTCAGTCTGTCAGTCAGTCAGTCAGTCAGCCTTATTCAGTCAGTCTGTCAGTCATCCTTATTCAGTCAGTCTGTCAGTCAGTCAGTCGGTCAGTCCTGTCCAGTCAGTTAGTCAGTCAAGCAGTCAGTCAGGTAGTCAAGCAGTCAGTCAGTCAGTGTCAGTCAGTCATTTAGTCATTCAGTCAGTCAGTGAAATAGCCAGTCAGAGAGTCAAGCAGTCAGTCAGTCAGTCTCAGTCAGTCAGTTAGTCAGTCAGTCAGTCAGTCAGTCAGTCAGTCAGTCAGTCCAGTCTCAGTCAGTCAGGCAGTTAGTCAGTCAGTCTCGGTCAGTCAGTGAGTCAGTCAGTCAGTATCAGTCAGTCAGTGAGTCAGTCTGTCAGTCAGGCAGTATCAGTCAGGCAGTAAGACTCCGCTCGACAGAACTCCGATAGCCTAATGGCTAGACCGCTGGTCTTCCAAGCGAGTGGCCTGGGTTCGAGTCCTAGCCGGAGCGAATATCTTCAATGTATATATTTCTTTTCTAATTTGAAAATTTTTTTTTTTTTCAATTTCTTTCCTTTGCAACTATTGATTATTTATGTAGGGAAGAAAATTCTGAGTCAGTTTAATTTTTCGACACGAAGATTTCGAAGTGTTTAAATAAACAATTACCAAGGTGCATTTTTTGTTTTTATTATATTTAAAACTCCCACCGACAGAGCTCCCATAGACTAATGGCTAGAGTGTTAGGCTTCCAAGCGAGTGGCCCTGGGTTCGAGTCCCAGCCTGAACGAAAATCTTCAATGTATACTTTTAGTTTCTAATTTGAAATTTCTTCTTCTTTTTTTTTTAATTTTTCTCTTTTGCGAATATTGATTATTTATGTAGGGAGAAAAATTCTGAGTCAGTTTAATTATTCGACCTGTAAATTTCAAAGTGTTTGAATCAATAATTACCAAGGTGCATTTTTTGTTTTTATTATATTTAAGACTTCCATCGACAGAGCTCCGATAGCCTAATGGCTAGACCGTTGGGTTCCTAGCGCGTGGTACTGGGTTCGAGTCCCGGCCGGAAAGGAAATCTTAAATGCAAATATTTTTTTCTAATTTTATAATTCTTTTTTTTTTATTTTTCCCTTTTGCGAAGTCAGTCAGTCAGTCTGACAGTCAATCAGTCAAGCACTCAGTCACTCAGTCTCAGTCAGTCAGTCCAGTCAGTCAGTCACTCAGTCAGTCAGTTAGTCCTTCAGCCAGGCAGTCAAGCAGTCAGTCATTTAGTCTCAGTCAGTCAGTCATTCAGTCAGTCAGTCAGTCAGGCAGTCAGTCAGTCAGTCAGTCGATCAGTCCTGTGCAGTCAGTTAGTCACTAAAGCAGTCAGTCAGTCTCAGTCAGTCAGTCAGTCAGTCTCGGTCAGTCAGTCAGTCAGTCAGTCAGTCAGTCAGTCAGTCAGGCAGTCAGTCAGTCGGTCAGCCTTATTCAGTCAGTCGGTCAGCCTTATTCAGTCAGTCTGTCAGTCAGTCAGTCAGTCAGCCTTATTCAGTCAGTCTGTCAGTCAGTCAGTCGGTCAGTCCTGTCCAGTCAGTTAGTCAGTCAAGCAGTCAGTCAGGTAGTCAAGCAGTCAGTCAGTCAGTGTCAGTCAGTCATTTAGTCATTCAGTCAGTCAGTGAAATAGCCAGTCAGAGAGTCAAGCAGTCAGTCAGTCAGTCTCAGTCAGTCAGTTAGTCAGTCAGTCAGTCAGTCAGTCAGTCAGTCCAGTCTCAGTCAGTCAGGCTGTTAGTCAGTCAGTCTCGGTCAGTCAGTGAGTCAGTCAGTCAGTATCAGTCAGTCAGTGAGTCAGTCTGTCAGTCAGGCAGTATCGTTCAGGCAGTAAGACTCCGCTCGACAGAACTCCGATAGCCTAATGGCTAGACCGCTGGTCTTCCAAGCGAGTGGCCTGGGTTCGAGTCCCAGCCGGAGCGAATATCTTCAATGTATATATTTCTTTTCTAATTTGAAAATTCTTTTTTTTTTTCAATTTCTTTCCTTTGCAATTATTGATTATTTATGTAGGGAAGAAAATTCTAAGTCAGTTTAATTTTTCGACACGAAGATTTCAAAGTGTTTAAATAAACAATTACCAAGGTGCATTTTTTGTTTTTATTATATTTAAAACTCCCACCGACAGAGCTCCCATAGACTAATGGCTAGAGTGTTAGGCTTCCAAGCGAGTGGCCCTGGGTTCGAGTCCCAGCCTGAACGAAAATCTTCAATGTATACTTTTAGTTTCTAATTTGAAATTTCTTCTTCTTTTTTTTTAATTTTTCTCTTTTGCGAATATTGATTATTTATGTAGGGAGAAAAATTCTGAGTCAGTTTAATTATTCGACCTGTAAATTTCAAAGTGTTTGAATCAATAATTACCAAGGTGCATTTTTTGTTTTTATTATATTTAAGACTTCCATCGACAGAGCTCCGATAGCCTAATGGCTAGACCGTTGGGTTCCTAGCGCGTGGTACTGGGTTCGAGTCCCGGCCGGAAAGGAAATCTTAAATGCAAATATTTTTTTCTAATTTTATAATTCTTTTTTTTTTATTTTTCCCTTTTGCGAAGTCAGTCAGTCAGTCTGACAGTCAATCAGTCAAGCACTCAGTCATTCAGTCTCAGTCAGTCAGTCCAGTCAGTCAGTCACTGAGTCAGTCAGTTAGTCCTTCAGCCAGTCAGTCAAGCAGTCAGTCATTTAGTCTCAGTCAGTCAGTCATTCAGTCAGTCAGTCAGTCAGGCAGTCAGTCAGTCAGTCAGTCGGTCAGTCCTGTGCAGTCAGTTAGTCACTAAAGCAGTCAGTCAGTCTCAGTCAGTCAGTCAGTCAGTCAGTCCAGTCCAGTCTCAGTCAGTCAGTCAGTCAGTCTCGGTCAGTCAGTCAGTCAGTCATTCAGTCAGTCAGTCAGTCAGGCAGTCAGTCAGTCGGTCAGCCTTATTCAGTCAGTCGGTCAGCCTTATTCAGTCAGTCTGTCAGTCAGTCAGTCAGTCAGCCTTATTCAGTCAGTCTGTCAGTCAGTCAGTCGGTCAGTCCTGTCCAGTCAGTTAGTCAGTCAAGCAGTCAGTCAGGTAGTCAAGCAGTCAGTCAGTCAGTGTCAGTCAGTCATTTAGTCATTCAGTCAGTCAGTGAAATAGCCAGTCAGAGAGTCAAGCAGTCAGTTAGTCAGTCTCAGTCAGTCAGTTAGTCAGTCAGTCAGTCAGTCAGTATCAGTCAGTCTGTCAGTCAGGCAGTATCAGTCAGGCAGTAAGACTCCGCTCGACAGAACTCCGATAGCCTAATGGCTAGACCGCTGGTCTTCCAAGCGAGTGGCCTGGGTTCGAGTCCCAGCCGGAGCGAATATCTTCA
This sequence comes from Uloborus diversus, assembly GCF_026930045.1. NCBI lineage: Eukaryota > Metazoa > Arthropoda > Arachnida > Araneae > Uloboridae > Uloborus > Uloborus diversus. Next base: position 90,042 of record NW_026558359.1, on the reverse strand, counting down.
ATGTATATATTTCTTTTCTAATTTGAAAATTCTTTTTTTTTTTCAATTTCTTTCCTTTGCAATTATTGATTATTTATGTAGGGAAGAAAATTCTGAGTCAGTTTGATTTTTCGACACAAAGATTTCAAAGTGTTTAAATAAACAATTACCAAGGTGCATTTTTTGTTTTTATTATATTTAAAACTCCCACCGACAGAGCTCCCATAGACTAATGGCTAGAGTGTTAGGCTTCCAAGCGAGTGGCCCTGGGTTCGAGTCCCAGCCTGAACGAAAATCTTCAATGTATACTTTTAGTTTCTAATTTGAAATTCCTTTTTTTTTTTTTTTTTTAATTTTTCTCTTTTGCGAATATTGATTATTTATGTAGGGAGAAAAATTCTGAGTCAGTTTAATTATTCGACCTGTAAATTTCAAAGTGTTTGAATCAATAATTACCAAGGTGCATTTTTTGTTTTTATTATATTTAAGACTTCCATCGACAGAGCTCCGATAGCCTAATGGCTAGACCGTTGGGTTCCTAGCGCGTGGTACTGGGTTCGAGTCCCGGCCGGAAAGGAAATCTTAAATGCAGATATTTTTTTCTAATTTTATAATTCTTTTTTTTTATTTTTCCCTTTTGCGAAGTCAGTCAGTCAGTCTGACAGTCAATCAGTCAAGCACTCAGTCATTCAGTCTCAGTCAGTCAGTCCAGTCAGTCAGTCACTCAGTCAGTCAGTTAGTCCTTCAGCCAGTCAGTCAAGCAGTCAGTCATTTAGTCTCAGTCAGTCAGTCATTCAGTCAGTCAGTCAGTCAGGCAGTCAGTCAGTCAGTCAGTCGGTCAGTCCTGTGCAGTCAGTTAGTCACTAAAGCAGTCAGTCAGTCTCAGTCAGTCAGTCAGTGAGTCAGTCCAGTCCAGTCTAAGTCAGTCAGTCAGTCTCGGTCAGTCAGTCAGTCAGTCATTCAGTCAGTCAGTCAGTCAGGCAGTCAGTCAGTCGGTCAGCCTTATTCAGTCAGTCTGTCAGTCAGTCAGTCAGTCAGCCTTATTCAGTCAGTCTGTCAGTCATCCTTATTCAGTCAGTCTGTCAGTCAGTCAGTCGGTCAGTCCTGTCCAGTCAGTTAGTCAGTCAAGCAGTCAGTCAGGTAGTCAAGCAGTCAGTCAGTCAGTGTCAGTCAGTCATTTAGTCATTCAGTCAGTCAGTGAAATAGCCAGTCAGAGCGTCAAGCAGTCAGTCAGTCATTTAGTCATTCAGTCAGTCAGTGAAATAGCCAGTCAGAGCGTCAAGCAGTCAGTCAGTCAGTCTCAGTCAGTCAGTTAGTCAGTCAGTCAGTCAGTCAGTCAGTCAGTCAGTATCAGTCAGTCAGTGAGTCAGTCTGTCAGTCAGGCAGTATCAGTCAGGCAGTAAGACTCCGCTCGACAGAACTCCGATAGCCTAATGGCTAGACCGCTGGTCTTCCAAGCGAGTGGCCTGGGTTCGAGTCCCAGCCGGAGCGAATATCTTCAATGTATATATTTCTTTTATAATTTGAAAATTCTTTTTTTTTTCAATTTCTTTCCTTTGCAATTATTGATTATTTATGTAGGGAAGAAAATTCTGAGTCAGTTTAATTTTTCGACACGAAGATTTCAAAGTGTTTAAATAAACAATTACCAAGGTGCATTTTTTGTTTTTATTATATTTAAAACTCCCACTGACAGAGCTCCCATAGACTAATGGCTAGAGTGTTAGGCTTCCAAGCGAGTGGCCTTGGGTTCGAGTCCCAGCCTGAACGAAAATCTTCAATGTATACTTTTAGTTTCTAATTTGAAATTCCTTCTTCTTTTTTTTTTTAATTTTTCTCTTTTGCGAATATTGATTATTTATGTAGGGAGAAAAATTCTGAGTCAGTTTAATTATTCGACCTGTAAATTTCAAAGTGTTTGAATCAATAATTACCAAGGTGCATTTTTTGTTTTTATTATATTTAAGACTTCCATCGACAGAGCTCCGATAGCCTAATGGCTAGACCGTTGGGTTCCTAGCGCGTGGTACTGGGTTCGAGTCCCGGCCGGAAAGGAAATCTTAAATGCAAATATTTTTTTCTAATTTTATAATTCTTTTTTTTTATTTTTCCCTTTTTCGAAGTCAGTCAGTCAGTCTGACAGTCAATCAGTCAAGCACTCAGTCATTCAGTCTCAGTCAGTCAGTCCAGTCAGTCAGTCACTCAGTCAGTCAGTTAGTCCTTCAGCCAGTCAGTCAAGCAGTCAGTCATTTAGTCTCAGTCAGTCACTCATTCAGTCAGTCAGTCAGTCAGGCAGTCAGTCAGTCAGTCAGTCGGTCAGTCCTGTGCAGTCAGTTAGTCACTAAAGCAGTCAGTCAGTCAGTCAGTCAGTCAGTCAGTCAGTCAGTCCAGTCCAGTCTCAGTCAGTCAGTCAGTCAGTCTCGGTCAGTCAGTCAGTCAGTCATTCAGTCAGTCAGTCAGTCAGGCAGTCAGTCAGTCGGTCAGCCTTATTCAGTCAGTCTGTCAGTCAGTCAGTCAGTCAGCCTTATTCAGTCAGTCTGTCAGTCATCCTTATACAGTCAGTCTGTCAGTCAGTCAGTCGGTCAGTCCTGTGCAGTCAGTTAGTCACTAAAGCAGTCAGTCAGTCTCAGTCAGTCAGTCAGTCAGTCCAGTCCAGTCTCAGTCAGTCAGTCAGTCAGTCTCGGTCAGTCAGTCAGTCAGTCAGTCAGTCAGTCAGTCAGTCAGGCAGTCAGTCAGTCGGTCAGCCTTATTCAGTCAGTCGGTCAGCCTTATTCAGTCAGTCTGTCAGTCAGTCAGTCAGTCAGCCTTATTCAGTCAGTCTGTCAGTCAGTCAGTCGGTCAGTCCTGTCCAGTCAGTTAGTCAGTCAAGCAGTCAGTCAGGTAGTCAAGCAGTCAGTCAGTCAGTGTCAGTCAGTCATTTAGTCATTCAGTCAGTCAGTGAAATAGCCAGTCAGAGAGTCAAGCAGTCAGTCAGTCAGTCTCAGTCAGTCAGTTAGTCAGTCAGTCAGTCAGTCAGTCAGTCAGTCCAGTCTCAGTCAGTCAGGCTGTTAGTCAGTCAGTCTCGGTCAGTCAGTGAGTCAGTCAGTCAGTATCAGTCAGTCAGTGAGTCAGTCTGTCAGTCAGGCAGTATCGTTCAGGCAGTAAGACTCCGCTCGACAGAACTCCGATAGCCTAATGGCTAGACCGCTGGTCTTCCAAGCGAGTGGCCTGGGTTCGAGTCCCAGCCGGAGCGAATATCTTCAATGTATATATTTCTTTTCTAATTTGAAAATTCTTTTTTTTTTTTCAATTTCTTTCCTTTGCAATTATTGATTATTTATGTAGGGAAGAAAATTCTAAGTCAGTTTAATTTTTCGACACGAAGATTTCAAAGTGTTTAAATAAACAATTACCAAGGTGCATTTTTTGTTTTTATTATATTTAAAACTCCCACCGACAGAGCTCCCATAGACTAATGGCTAGAGTGTTAGGCTTCCAAGCGAGTGGCCCTGGGTTCGAGTCCCAGCCTGAACGAAAATCTTCAATGTATACTTTTAGTTTCTAATTTGAAATTTCTTCTTCTTTTTTTTTTAATTTTTCTCTTCTGCGAATATTGATTGCGAATATTGATGTAGGGAGAAAAATTCTGAGTCAGTTTAATTATTCGACCTGTAAATTTCAAAGTGTTTGAATCAATAATTACCAAGGTGCATTTTTTGTTTTTATTATATTTAAGACTTCCATCGACAGAGCTCCGATAGCCTAATGGCTAGACCGTTGGGTTCCTAGCGCGTGGTACTGGGTTCGAGTCCCGGCCGGAAAGGAAATCTTAAATGCAAATATTTTTTTCTAATTTTATAATTCTTTTTTTTTTTATTTTTCCCTTTTGCGAAGTCAGTCAGTCAGTCTGACAGTCAATCAGTCAAGCACTCAGTCATTCAGTCTCAGTCAGTCAGTCCAGTCAGTCAGTCACTCAGTCAGTCAGTTAGTCCTTCAGCCAGTCAGTCAAGCAGTCAGTCATTTAGTCTCAGTCAGTCAGTCATTCAGTCAGTCAGTCAGTCAGGCAGTCAGTCAGTCAGTCAGTCGGTCAGTCCTGTGCAGTCAGTTAGTCACTAAAGCAGTCAGTCAGTCTCAGTCAGTCAGTCAGTCAGTCAGTCCAGTCCAGTCTCAGTCAGTCAGTCAGTCAGTCTCGGTCAGTCAGTCAGTCAGTCATTCAGTCAGTCAGTCAGTCAGGCAGTCAGTCAGTCGGTCAGCCTTATTCAGTCAGTCGGTCAGCCTTATTCAGTCAGTCTGTCAGTCAGTCAGTCAGTCATCCTTATTCAGTCAGTCTGTCAGTCAGTCAGTCGGTCAGTCCTGTCCAGTCAGTTAGTCACTAAAGCAGTCAGTCAGTCTCAGTCAGTCAGTCAGTCAGTCAGTCCAGTCCAGTCTCAGTCAGTCAGTCAGTCAGTCTCGGTCAGTCAGTCAGTCAGTCATTCAGTCAGTCAGTCAGTCAGGCAGTCAGTCAGTCGGTCAGCCTTATTCAGTCAGTCTGTCAGTCAGTCAGTCAGTCAGCCTTATTCAGTCAGTCTGTCAGTCATCCTTATTCAGTCAGTCTGTCAGTCAGTCAGTCGGTCAGTCCTGTCCAGTCAGTTAGTCAGTCAAGCAGTCAGTCAGGTAGTCAAGCAGTCAGTCAGTCAGTGTCAGTCAGTCATTTAGTCATTCAGTCAGTCAGTGAAATAGCCAGTCAGAGAGTCAAGCAGTCAGTCAGTCAGTCTCAGTCAGTCAGTTAGTCAGTCAGTCAGTCAGTCAGTCAGTCAGTCCAGTCTCAGTCAGTCAGGCAGTTAGTCAGTCAGTCTCGGTCAGTCAGTGAGTCAGTCAGTCAGTATCAGTCAGTCAGTGAGTCAGTCTGTCAGTCAGGCAGTATCAGTCAGGCAGTAAGACTCCGCTCGACAGAACTCCGATAGCCTAATGGCTAGACCGCTGGTCTTCCAAGCGAGTGGCCTGGGTTCGAGTCCCAGCCGGAGCGAATATCTTCAATGTATATATTTCTTTTCTAATTTGAAAATTCTTTTTTTTTTTCAATTTCTTTCCTTTGCAATTATTGATTATTTATGTAGGGAAGAAAATTCTGAGTCAGTTTAATTTTTCGACACGAAGATTTCAAAGTGTTTAAATAAACAATTACCAAGGTGCATTTTTTGTTTTTATTATATTTAAAACTCCCACCGACAGAGCTCCCATAGACAAATGGCTAGAGTGTTAGGCTTCCAAGCGAGTGGCCCTGGGTTCGAGTCCCAGCCTGAACGAAAATCTTCAATGTATACTTTTAGTTTCTAATTTGAAATTTCTTCTTCTTTTTTTTTTAATTTTTCTCTTTTGCGAATATTGATTATTTATGTAGGGAGAAAAATTCTGAGTCAGTTTAATTATTCGACCTGTAAATTTCAAAGTGTTTGAATCAATAATTACCAAGGTGCATTTTTTTGTTTTTATTATATTTAAGACTTCCATCGACAGAGCTCCGATAGCCTAATGGCTAGACCGTTGGGTTCCTAGCACGTGGTACTGTTTTCGAGTCCCGGCCGGAAGGGAAATCTTAAATGCAAATATTTTTTTCTAATTTTATAATTCTTTTTTTTATTTTTCCCTTTTGCGAAGTCAGTCAGTCAGTCTGACAGTCAATCAGTCAAGCACTCAGTCATTCAGTCTCAGTCAGTCAGTCCAGTCAGTCAGTCACTCAGTCAGTCAGTTAGTCCTTCAGCCAGTCAGTCAAGCAGTCAGTCATTTAGTCTCAGTCAGTCAGTCATTCAGTCAGTCAGTCAGTCAGTCAGGCAGTCAGTCAGTCACTAAAGCAGTCAGTCAGTCTCAGTCAGTCAGTCAGTCAGTCAGTCCAGTCCAGTCTCAGTCAGTCAGTCAGTCAGTCTCGGTCAGTCAGTCAGTCAGTCATTCAGTCAGTCAGTCAGTCAGGCAGTCAGTCAGTCGGTCAGCCTTATTCAGTCAGTCTGTCAGTCAGTCAGTCAGTCAGCCTTATTCAGTCAGTCTGTCAGTCATCCTTATTCAGTCAGTCTGTCAGTCAGTCAGTCGGTCAGTCCTGTCCAGTCAGTTAGTCAGTCAAGCAGTCAGTCAGGTAGTCAAGCAGTCAGTCAGTCAGTGTCAGTCAGTCAGTTAGTCATTCAGTCAGTCAGTGAAATAGCCAGTCAGAGAGTCAAGCAGTCAGTCACTCAGTCTCAGTCAGTCAGTCAGTCAGTCAGTCAGTCCAGTCTCAGTCAGTCAGGCAGTTAGTCAGTCAGTCTCGGTCAGTCAGTGAGTCAGTCAGTCAGTATCAGTCAGTCAGTGAGTCAGTCTGTCAGTCAGGCAGTATCAGTCAGGCAGTAAGACTCCGCTCGACAGAACTCCGATAGCCTAATGGCTAGACCGCTGGTCTTCCAAGCGAGTGGCCTGGGTTCGAGTCCCAGCCGGAGCGAATATCTTCAATGTATATATTTCTTTTCTAATTTGAAAATTCTTTTTTTTTCAATTTCTTTCCTTTGCAATTATTGATTATTTATGTAGGGAAGAAAATTCTGAGTCAGTTTAATTTTTCGACACGAAGATTTCAAAGTGTTTAAATAAACAATTACCAAGGTGCATTTTTTGTTTTTATTATATTTAAAACTCCCACCGACAGAGCTCCCATAGACTAATGGCTAGAGTGTTAGGCTTCCAAGCGAGTGGCCCTGGGTTCGAGTCCCAGCCTGAACGAAAATCTTCAATGTATACTTTTAGTTTCTAATTTGAAATTTCTTCTTCTTTTTTTTTTAATTTTTCTCTTTTGCGAATATTGATTATTTATGTAGGGAGAAAAATTCTGAGTCAGTTTAATTATTCGACCTGTAAATTTCAAAGTGTTTGAATCAATAATTACCAAGGTGCATTTTTTGTTTTTATTATATTTAAGACTTCCATCGACAGAGCTCCGATAGCCTAATGGCTAGACCGTTGGGTTCCTAGCGCGTGGTACTGGGTTCGAGTCCCGGCCGGAAAGGAAATCTTAAATGCAAATATTTTTTTCTAATTTTATAATTCTTTTTTTTTTATTTTTCCCTTTTGCGAAGTCAGTCAGTCAGTCTGACAGTCAATCAGTCAAGCACTCAGTCATTCAGTCTCAGTCAGTCAGTCCAGTCAGTCAGTCACTCAGTCAGTCAGTTAGTCCTTCAGCCAGTCAGTCAAGCAGTCAGTCATTTAGTCTCAGTCAGTCAGTCATTCAGTCAGTCAGTCAGTCAGGCAGTCAGTCAGTCGGTCAGTCCTGTGCAGTCAGTTAGTCACTAAAGCAGTCAGTCAGTCTCAGTCAGTCAGTCAGTCAGTCAGTCCAGTCCAGTCTCAGTCAGTCAGTCAGTCAGTCTCGGTCAGTCAGTCAGTCAGTCATTCAGTCAGTCAGTCAGTCAGGCAGTCAGTCAGTCGGTCAGCCTTATTCAGTCAGTCGGTCAGCCTTTTTCAGTCAGTCTGTCAGTCAGTCAGTCAGTCAGCCTTATTCAGTCAGTCAGTCAGTCAGTCAGTCGGTCAGTCCTGTCCAGTCAGTTAGTCAGTCAAGCAGTCAGTCAGGTAGTCAAGCAGTCAGTCAATCAGTGTCAGTCAGTCATTTAGTCATTCAGTCAGTCAGTGAAATAGCCAGTCAGAGAGTCAAGCAGTCAGTCAGTCAGTCTCAGTCAGTCAGTTAGTCAGTCAGTCTGTCAGTCAGTCAGTCAGTCCAGTCTCAGTCAGTCAGTGAAATAGCCAGTCAGAGAGTCAAGCAGTCAGTCAGTCAGTCTCAGTCAGTCAGTTAGTCAGTCAGTCTGTCAGTCAGTCAGTCTGTACAGTCTCAGTCAGTCAGGCAGTTAGTCAGTCAGTCTCGGTCAGTCAGTGAGTCAGTCAGTCAGTATCAGTCAGTCAGTGAGTCAGTCTGTCAGTCAGGCAGTATCAGTCAGGCAGTAAGACTCCGCTCGACAGAACTCCGATAGCCTAATGGCTAGACTGCTGGTCTTCCAAGCGAGTGGCCTGGGTTCGAGTCCCAGCCGGAGCGAATATCTTCAATGTATATATTTCTTTTCTAATTTGAAAATTCTTATTTTTTTTCAATTTCTTTCCTTTGCAATTATTGATTATTTATGTAGGGAAGAAAATTTTGAGTCAGTTTAATTTTTCGACACTAAGATTTCAAAGTGTTTAAATAAACAATTACCAAGGTGCATTTTTTGTTTTTATCATATTTAAAACTCCCACCGACAGAGCTCCCATAGACTAATGGCTAGAGTGTTAGGCTTCCAAGCGAGTGGCCCTGGGTTCGAGTCCCAGCCTGAATGAAAATCTTCAATGTATACTTTTAGTTTCTAATTTGAAATTTCTTCTTCTTTTTTTTTTAATTTTTCTCTTTTGCGAATATTGATTATTTATGTAGGGAGAAAAATTCTGAGTCAGTTTAATTATTCGACCTGTAAATTTCAAAGTGTTTAAATCAATAATTACCAAGGTGCATTTTTTGTTTTTATTATATTTAAGACTTCCATCGACAGAGCGCCGATAGCCTAATGGCTAGACCGTTGGGTTCATAGCGCGTGGTACTGGGTTCGAGTCCCGGCCGGAAAGGAAATCTTAAATGCAAATATTTTTTTCTAATTTTATAATTCTTTTTTTTTTTATTTTTCCCTTTTGCGAAGTCAGTCAGTCAGTCTGACAGTCAATCAGTCAAGCACTCAGTCATTCAGTCTCAGTCAGTCAGTCCAGTCAGTCAGTCACTCAGTCAGTCAGTTAGTCCTTCAGCCTGTCAGTCAAGCAGTCAGTCATTTAGTCTCAGTCAGTCAGTCATTCAGTCAGTCAGTCAGTCAGGCAGTCAGTCAGTCAGTCAGTCAGTCGGTCAGTCCTGTGCAGTCAGTTAGTCACTAAAGCAGTCAGTCAGTCTCAGTCAGTCAGTCAGTCAGTCAGTCCAGTCCAGTCTCAGTCAGTCAGTCTCGGTCAGTCAGTCAGTCAGTCATTCAGTCATTCAGTCAGTCAGGCAGTCAGTCAGTCGGTCAGCCTTATTCAGTCAGTCTGTCAGTCAGTCAGTCAGTCAGCCTTATTCAGTCAGTCTGTCAGTCATCCTTATTCAGTCAGTCTGTAAGTCAGTCAGTTGGTCAGTCCTGTCCAGTCAGTTAGTCAGTCAAGCAGTCAGTCAGGTAGTCAAGCAGTCAGTCAGTCAGTGTCAGTCAGTCATTTAGTCATTCAGTCAGTCAGTGAAATAGCCAGTCAGAGAGTCAAGCAGTCAGTCAGTCAGTCTCAGTCAGTCAGTTAGTCAGTCAGTCAGTCAGTCAGTCAGTCAGTTAGTCAGTCAGTCAGTCAGTCAGTCAGTCAGTCCAGTCTCAGTCAGTCAGGCAGTTAGTCAGTCAGTCTCGGTCAGTCAGTGAGTCAGTCAGTCAGTATCAGTCAGTCAGTGAGTCAGTCTGTCAGTCAGGCAGTATCAGTCAGGCAGTAAGACTCCGCTCGACAGAACTCCGATAGCCTAAAGGCTAGACCGCTGGTCTTCCAAGCGAGTGGCCTGGGTTCGAGTCCCAGCCGGAGCGAATATCTTCAATGTATATATTTCTTTTCTAATTTGAAAATTCTTTTTTTTTTCAATTTCTTTCCTTTGCAATTATTGATTATTTATGTAGGGAAGAAAATTCTGAGTCAGTTTAATTTTTCGACACGAAGATTTCAAAGTGTTTAAATAAACAATTACCAAGGTGCATTTTTTGTTTTTATTATATTTAAAACTCCCACCGACAGAGCTCCCATAGACTAATGGCTAGAGTGTTAGGCTTCCAAGCGAGTGGCCCTGGGTTCGAGTCCCAGCCTGAACGAAAATCTTCAATGTATACTTTTAGTTTCTAATTTGAAATTTCTTCTTCTTTTTTTTTTAATTTTTCTCTTTTGCGAATATTGATTATTTATGTAGGGAGAAAAATTCTGAGTCAGTTTAATTATTCGACCTGTAAATTTCAAAGTGTTTGAATCAATAATTACCAAGGTGCATTTTTTTGTTTTTATTATATTTAAGACTTCCATCGACAGAGCTCCGATAGCCTAATGGCTAGACCGTTGGGTTCCTAGCACGTGGTACTGGGTTCGAGTCCCGGCCGGAAAGGAAATCTTAAATGCAAATATTTTTTTCTAATTTTATAATTCTTTTTTTTTATTTTTCCCTTTTGCGAAGTCAGTCAGTCAGTCTGACAGTCAATCAGTCAAGCACTCAGTCATTCAGTCTCAGTCAGTCAGTCCAGTCAGTCAGTCACTCAGTCAGTCAGTTAGTCCTTCAGCCAGTCAGTCCAGCAGTCAGTCATTTAGTCTCAGTCAGTCAGTCATTCAGTCAGTCAGTCAGTCAGGCAGTCAGTCAGTCAGTCAGTCAGTCGGTCAGTCCTGTGCAGTCAGTTAGTCACTAAAGCAGTCAGTCAGTCTCAGTCAGTCAGTCAGTCAGTCAGTCCAGTCCAGTCTCAGTCAGTCAGTCAGTCAGTCTCGGTCAGTCAGTCAGTCAGTCATTCAGTCATTCAGTCAGTCAGGCAGTCAGTCAGTCGGTCAGCCTTATTCAGTCAGTCTGTCAGTCAGTCAGTCAGCCTTATTCAGTCAGTCTGTCAGTCATCCTTATTCAGTCAGTCTGTCAGTCAGTCAGTCGGTCAGTCCTGTCCAGTCAGTTAGTCAGTCAAGCAGTCAGTCAGGTAGTCAAGCAGTCAGTCAGTCAGTGTCAGTCAGTCATTTAGTCATTCAGTCAGTCAGTGAAATAGCCAGTCAGAGAGTCAAGCAGTCAGTCAGTCAGTCTCAGTCAGTCAGTTAGTCAGTCAGTCAGTCAGTCAGTCAGTCAGTCCAGTCTCAGTCAGTCAGGCAGTTAGTCAGTCAGTCTCGGTCAGTCAGTGAGTCAGTCAGTCAGTGAGTCAGTCTGTCAGTCAGGCAGTATCAGTCAGGCAGTAAGACTCCGCTCGACAGAACTCCGATAGCCTAATGGCTAGACCGCTGGTCTTCCAAGCGAGTGGCCTGGGTTCGAGTCCCAGCCGGAGCGAATATCTTCAATGTATATATTTCTTTTCTAATTTGAAAATTCTTTTTTTTTTTCAATTTCTTTCCTTTGCAATTATTGATTATTTATGTAGGGAAGAAAATTCTGAGTCAGTTTAATTTTTCGACACGAAGATTTCAAAGTGTTTAAATAAACAATTACCAAGGTGCATTTTTTGTTTTTATTATATTTAAAACTCCCACCGACAGAGCTCCCATAGACTAATGGCTAGAGTGTTAGGCTTCCAAGCGAGTGGCCCTGGGTTCGAGTCCCAGCCTGAACGAAAATCTTCAATGTATACTTTTAGTTTCTAATTTGAAATTTCTTCTTCTTTTTTTTTTAATTTTTCTCTTTTGCGAATATTGATTATTTATGTAGGGAGAAAAATTCTGAGTCAGTTTAATTATTCGACCTGTAAATTTCAAAGTGTTTGAATCAATAATTACCAAGGTGCATTTTTTTGTTTTTATTATATTTAAGACTTCCATCGACAGAGCTCCGATAGCCTAATGGCTAGACCGTTGGGTTCCTAGCACGTGGTACTGGGTTCGAGTCCCGGCCGGAAAGGAAATCTTAAATGCAAATATTTTTTTCTAATTTTATAATTCTTTTTTTTTTATTTTTCCCTTTTGCGAAGTCAGTCAGTCAGTCTGACAGTCAATCAGTCAAGCACTCAGTCATTCAGTCTCAGTCAGTCAGTCCAGTCAGTCAGTCACTCAGTCAGTCAGTTAGTCCTTCAGCCAGTCAGTCAAGCAGTCAGTCATTTAGTCTCAGTCAGTCAGTCAGGCAGTCAGTCAGTCAGTCAGGCAGTCAGTCAGTCAGTCAGTCGGTCAGTCCTGTGCAGTCAGTTAGTCACTAAAGCAGTCAGTCAGTATCAGTCAGTCAGTCAGTCAGTCAGTCCAGTCCAGTCTCAGTCAGTCAGTCAGTCAGTCTCGGTCAGTCAGTCAGTCATTCAGTCAGTCAGTCAGTCAGTCAGGCAGTCAGTCAGTCGGTCAGCCTTATTCAGTCAGTCTGTCAGTCAGTCAGTCAGTCAGCCTTATTCAGTCAGTCTGTCAGTCATCCTTATTCAGTCAGTCTGTCAGTCAGTCAGTCGGTCTGTCCTGTCCAGTCAGTTAGTCAGTCAAGCAGTCAGTCAGGTAGTCAAGCAGTCAGTCAGTCAGTGTCAGTCAGTCATTTAGTCATTCAGTCAGTCAGTGAAATAGCCAGTCAGAGAGTCAAGAAGTCAGTCAGTCAGTCTCAGTCAGTCAGTTAGTCAGTCAGTCAGTCAGTCAGTCAGTCAGTCCAGTCTCAGTCAGTCAGGCAGTTAGTCAGTCAGTCTCGGTCAGTCAGTGAGTCAGTCAGTCAGTATCAGTCAGTCAGTGAGTCAGTCTGTCAGTCAGGCAGTATCAGTCAGGCAGTAAGACTCCGCTCGACAGAACTCCGATAGCCTAATGGCTAGACCGCTGGTCTTCCAAGCGAGTGGCCTGGGTTCGAGTCCCAGCCGGAGCGAATATCTTCAATGTATATATTTCTTTTCTAATTTGAAAATTCTTTTTTTTCAATTTCTTTCCTTTGCAATTATTGATTATTTATGTAGGGAAGAAAATTCTGAGTCAGTTTAATTTTTCGACACGAAGATTTCAAAGTGTTTAAATAAACAATTACCAAGGTGCATTTTTTGTTTTTATTATATTTAAAACTCCCACCGACAGAGCTCCCATAGACTAATGGCTAGAGTGTTAGGCTTCCAAGCGAGTGGCCCTGGGTTCGAGTCCCAGCCTGAACGAAAATCTTCAATGTATACTTTTAGTTTCTAATTTGAAATTTCTTCTCCTTTTTTTTAAATTTTTCTCTTTTGCGAATATTGATTATTTATGTAGGGAGAAAAATTCTGAGTCAGTTTAATTATTCGACCTGTAAATTTCAAAGTGTTTGAATCAATAATTACCAAGGTGCATTTTTTGTTTTTATTATATTTAAGACTTCCATCGACAGAGCTCCGATAGCCTAATGGCTAGACCGTTGGGTTCCTAGCGCGTGGTACTGGGTTCGAGTCCCGGCCGGAAAGGAAATATTAAATGCAAATATTTTTTCTAATTTTATAATTCTTTTTTTTTATTTTTCCCTTTTGCGAAGTCAGTCAGTCAGTCTGACAGTCAATCAGTCAAGCACTCAGTCATTCAGTCTCAGTCAGTCAGTCCAGTCAGTCAGTCACTCAGTCAGTCAGTCAGTCCTTCAGCCAGTCAGTCAAGCAGTCAGTCATTTAGTCTCAGTCAGTCAGTCATTCAGTCAGTCAGTCAGTCAGTCAGGCAGTCAGTCAGTCAGTCGGTCAGTCCTGTGCAGTCAGTTAGTCACTAAAGCAGTCAGTCAGTCTCAGTCAGTCAGTCAGTCAGTCAGTCCAGTCCAGTCTCAGTCAGTCAGTCAGTCAGTCTCGGTCAGTCAGTCAGTCAGTCATTCAGTCAGTCAGTCAGTCAGGCAGTCAGTCAGTCGGTCAGCCTTATTCAGTCAGTCTGTCAGTCAGTCAGTCAGTCAGCCTTATTCAGTCAGTCTGTCAGTCATCCTTATTCAGTCAGTCTGTCAGTCAGTCAGTCGGTCTGTCCTGTCCAGTCAGTTAGTCAGTCAAGCAGTCAGTCAGGTAGTCAAGCAGTCAGTCAGTCAGGCAGTTAGTCAGTCAGTCTCGGTCAGTCAGTGAGTCAGTCAGTCAGTATCAGTCAGTCAGTGAGTCAGTCTGTCAGTCAGGCAGTATCAGTCAGGCAGTAAGACTCCGCTCGACAGAACTCCGATAGCCTAATGGCTAGACCGCTGGTCTTCCAAGCGAGTGGCCTGGGTTCGAGTCCCAGCCGGAGCGAATATCTTCAATGTATATATTTCTTTTCTAATTTGAAAATTCTTTTTTTTTCAATTTCTTTCCTTTGCAATTATTGATTATTTATGTAGGGAAGAAAATTCTGAGTCAGTTTAATTTTTCGACACGAAGATTTCAAAGTGTTTAAATAAACAATTACCAAGGTGCATTTTTTGTTTTTATTATATTTAAAACTCCCACCGACAGAGCTCCCATAGACTAATGGCTAGAGTGTTAGGCTTCCAAGCGAGTGGCCCTGGGTTCGAGTCCCAGCCTGAGCGAAAATCTTCAATGAATACTTTTAGTTTCTAATTTGAAATTTCTTCTTCTTTTTTTTTTTAATTTTTCTCTTTTGCGAATATTGATTATTTATGTAGGGAGAAAAATTCTGAGTCAGTTTAATCATTCGACCTGTAAATTTCAAAGTGTTTGAATCAATAATTACCAAGGTGCATTTTTTGTTTTTATTATATTTAAGACTTCCATCGACAGAGCTCCGATAGCCTAATGGCTAGACCGTTGGGTTCCAAGCGCGTGGTACTGGGTTCGGTCCCGGCCGGAACGAAAATCTTCCATGTATATATTTCTCTTCTAATTTGAAGATTCTTTTTTTTTCAATTTCTTTCTTTTGCAAATATGGATTATTTATGTACGGAAGAAAATTCTGAGTCAGTTTAATCATTCGACCTTTAGATTTCAAAGATTTTAGATCAATAATTACTAAGGTGCATTTTTTGTTTTAATTATAATTAAGACACCGATCAACAGAGATCCGATAGTATATTGGCGAGAGCGTTGGGCTTCCATGAGTGTCGCCCTGGGTTCAAATCCCAGCCGGAAAGGAAATCTTAAATGCAAATATTTTTTTCTAATTTTATAATTCTTTTTTTTTTATTTTTCCCTTTTGCGAAGTCAGTCAGTCAGTCTGACAGTCAATCAGTCAAGCACTCAGTCATTCAGTCTCAGTCAGTCAGTCCAGTCAGTCAGTCACTCAGTCAGTCAGTTAGTCCTTCAGCCAGTCAGTCAAGCAGTCAGTCATTTAGTCTCAGTCAGTCAGTCATTCAGTCAGTCAGTCAGTCAGGCAGTCAGTCAGTCAGTCAGTCGGTCAGTCCTGTGCAGTCAGTTAGTCACTAAAGCAGTCAGTCAGTCTCAGTCAGTCAGTCAGTCAGTCAGTCAGTCTCGGTCAGTCAGTCAGTCAGTCATTCAGTCAGTCAGTCAGTCAGGCAGTCAGTCAGTCGGTCAGCCTTATTCAGTCAGTCTGTCAGTCAGTCAGTCAGTCAGTCAGCCTTATTCAGTCAGTCTGTCAGTCATCCTTATTCAGTCAGTCTGTCAGTCAGTCAGTCGGTCAGTCCTGTCCAGTCAGTTAGTCAGTCAAGCAGTCAGTCAGGTAGTCAAGCAGTCAGTCAGTCAGTGTCAGTCAGTCATTTAGTCATTCAGTCAGTCAGTGAAATAGCCAGTCAGAGAGTCAAGCAGTCAGTCAGTCAGTCTCAGTCAGTCAGTTAGTCAGTCAGTCAGTCAGTCAGTCAGTCCAGTCTCAGTCAGTCAGGCAGTTAGTCAGTCAGTCTCGGTCAGTCAGTGAGTCAGTCAGTCAGTGAGTAAGTCTGTCAGTCAGGCAGTATCAGTCAGGCAGTAAGACTCCGCTCGACAGAACTCCGATAGCCTAATGGCTAGACCGCTGGTCTTCCAAGCGAGTGGCCTGGGTTCGAGTCCCAGCCGGAGCGAATATCTTCAATGTATATATTTCTTTTCTAATTTGAAAATTCTTTTTTTTTTCAATTTCTTTCCTTTGCAATTATTGATTATTTATGTAGGGAAGAAAATTCTGAGTCAGTTTAATTTTTCGACACGAAGATTTCAAAGTGTTTAAATAAACAATTACCAAGGTGCATTTTTTGTTTTTATTATATTTAAAACTCCCACCGACAGAGCTCCCATAGACTAATGGCTAGAGTGTTAGGCTTCCAAGCGAGTGGCCCTGGGTTCGAGTCCCAGCCTGAACGAAAATCTTCAATGTATACTTTTAGTTTCTAATTTGAAATTTCTTCTTCTTTTTTTTTAATTTTTCTCTTTTGCGAATATTGATTATTTATGTAGGGAGAAAAATTCTGAGTCAGTTTAATTATTCGACCTGTAAATTTCAAAGTGTTTGAATCAATAATTACCAAGGTGCATTTTTTGTTTTTATTATATTTAAGACTTCCATCGACAGAGCTCCGATAGCCTAATGGCTAGACCGTTGGGTTCCTAGCGCGTGGTACTGGGTTCGAGTCCCGGCCGGAAAGGAAATCTTAAATGCAAATATTTTTTTCTAATTTTATAATTCTTTTTTTTTTATTTTTCCCTTTTGCGAAGTCAGTCAGTCAGTCTGACAGTCAATCAGTCAAGCACTCAGTCATTCAGTCTCAGTCAGTCAGTCCAGTCAGTCAGTCACTCAGTCAGTCAGTTAGTCCTTCAGCCAGTCAGTCAAGCAGTCAGTCATTTAGTCTCAGTCAGTCAGTCATTCAGTCAGTCAGTCAGTCAGGCAGTCTGTCAGTCAGTCAGTCGGTCAGTCCTGTCCAGTCAGTTAGTCAGTCAAGCAGTCAGTCAGTCAGTGTCAGTCAGTCATTTAGTCATTCAGTCAGTCAGTGAAATAGCCAGTCAGAGAGTCAAGCAGTCAGTCAGTCAGTCTCAGTCAGTCAGTTAGTCCGTCAGTCAGTCAGTCAGTCAGTCAGTCCAGTCTCAGTCAGTCAGGCAGTTAGTCAGTCAGTCTCGGTCAGTCAGTGAGTCAGTCAGTCAGTATCAGTCAGTCAGTGAGTCAGTCTGTCAGTCAGGCAGTATCAGTCAGGCAGTAAGACTCCGCTCGACAGAACTCCGATAGCCTAATGGCTAGACCGCTGGTCTTCCAAGCGAGTGGCCTGGGTTCGAGTAACAGCCGGAGCGATTATCTTCAATGTATATATTTCTTTTCTAATTTGAAAATTCTTTTTTTTTCAATTTCTTTCCTTTGCAATTATTGATTATTTATGTAGGGAAGAAAATTCTGAGTCAGTTTAATTTTTCGACACGAAGATTTCAAAGTGTTTAAATAAACAATTACCAAGGTGCATTTTTTGTTTTTATTATATTTAAAACTCCCACCGACAGAGCTCCCATAGACAAATGGCTAGAGTGTTAGGCTTCCAAGCGAGTGGCCCTGGGTTCGAGTCCCAGATTGAACGAAAATCTTCAATGTATACTTTTAGTTTCTAATTTGAAATTTCTTCTTCTTTTTTTTTTAATTTTTCTCTTTTGCGAATATTGATTATTTATGTAGGGAGAAAAATTCTGAGTTAGTTTAATTATTCGACCTGTAAATTTCAAAGTGTTTGAATCAATAATTACCAAGGTGCATTTTTTTGTTTTATTATATTTAAGACTTCCATCGACAGAGTTCCGATAGCCTAATGGCTAGACCGTTGGGTTCCTAGCACGTGGTACTGGGTTCGAGTCCCGGCCGGAAAGGAAATCTTAAATGCAAATATTTTTTTCTAATTTTATAATTCTTTTTTTTTTATTTTTCCCTTTTGCGAAGTCAGTCAGTCAGTCTGACAGTCAATCAGTCAAGCACTCAGTCATTCAGTCTCAGTCAGTCAGTCCAGTCAGTCAGTCACTCAGTCAGTCAGTCAGTCCTTCAGCCAGTCAGTCAAGCAGTCAGTCATTTAGTCTCAGTCAGTCAGTCATTCAGTCAGTCAGTCAGTCAGGCAGTCAGTCAGTCAGTCAGTCGGTCAGTCCTGTGCAGTCAGTTAGTCACTAAAGCAGTCAGTCAGTCTCAGTCAGTCAGTCAGTCAGTCAGTCCAGTCCAGTCTCAGTCAGTCAGTCAGTCAGTCTCGGTCAGTCAGTCAGTCAGTCATTCAGTCAGTCAGTCAGTCAGGCAGTCAGTCAGTCGGTCAGCCTTATTCAGTCAGTCTGTCAGTCAGTCAGTCAGTCAGCCTTATTCAGTCAGTCTGTCAGTCATCCTTATTCAGTCAGTCTGTCAGTCAGTCAGTCGGTCTGTCCTGTCCAGTCAGTTAGTCAGTCAAGCAGTCAGTCAGGTAGTCAAGCAGTCAGTCAGTCAGTGTCAGTCAGTCATTTAGTCATTCAGTCAGTCAGTGAAATAGCCAGTCAGAGAGTCAAGAAGTCAGTCAGTCAGTCTCAGTCAGTCAGTTAGTCAGTCAGTCAGTCAGTCAGTCAGTCAGTCCAGTCTCAGTCAGTCAGGCAGTTAGTCAGTCAGTCTCGGTCAGTCAGTGAGTCAGTCAGTCAGTATCAGTCAGTCAGTGAGTCAGTCTGTCAGTCAGGCAGTATCAGTCAGGCAGTAAGACTCCGCTCGACAGAACTCCGATAGCCTAATGGCTAGACCGCTGGTCTTCCAAGCGAGTGGCCTGGGTTCGAGTCCCAGCCGGAGCGAATATCTTCAATGTATATATTTCTATTCTAATTTGAAAATTCTTTTTTTTTCAATTTCTTTCCTTTGCAATTATTGATTATTTATGTAGGGAAGAAAATTCTGAGTCAGTTTAATTTTTCGACACGAAGATTTCAAAGTGTTTAAATAAACAATTACCAAGGTGCATTTTTTGTTTTTATTATATTTAAAACTCCCACCGACAGAGCTCCCATAGACTAATGGCTAGAGTGTTAGGCTTCCAAGCGAGTGGCCCTGGGTTCGAGTCCCAGCCTGAACGAAAATCTTCAATGAATACTTTTAGTTTCTAATTTGAAATTTCTTCTTCTTTTTTTTTTTAATTTTTCTCTTTTGCGAATATTGATTATTTATGTAGGGAGAAAAATTCTGAGTCAGTTTAATCATTCGACCTGTAAATTTCAAAGTGTTTGAATCAATAATTACCAAGGTGCATTTTTTGTTTTTATTATATTTAAGACTTCCATCGACAGAGCTCCGATAGCCTAATGGCTAGACCGTTGGGTTCCAAGCGCGTGGTACTGGGTTCGAGTCCCGGCCGGAACGAAAATCTTCCATGTATATATTTCTCTTCTAATTTGAAGATTCTTTTTTTTTCAATTTCTTTCTTTTGCAAATATGGATTATTTATGTACGGAAGAAAATTCTGAGTCAGTTTAATCATTCGACCTTTAGATTTCAAAGATTTTAGATCAATAATTACTAAGGTGCATTTTTTGTTTTAATTATAATTAAGACACCGATCAACAGAGATCCGATAGTATATTGGCGAGAGCGTTGGGCTTCCATGAGTGTCGCCCTGGGTTCAAATCCCAGCCGGAAAGGAAAACTTAAATGCAAATATTTTTTTCTAATTTTATAATTCTTTTTTTTTATTTTTCCCTTTTGCGAAGTCAGTCAGTCAGTCTGACAGTCAATCAGTCAAGCACTCAGTCATTCAGTCTCAGTCAGTCAGTCCAGTCAGTCAGTCACTCAGTCAGTCAGTCAGTCAAGCAGTCAGTCAGTCAAGCAGTCAGTCATTTAGTCTCAGTCAGTCAGTCATTCAGTCAGTCAGTCAGTCAGGCAGTCAGTCAGTCAGTCAGTCGGTCAGTCCTGTGCAGTCAGTTAGTCACTAAAGCAGTCAGTCAGTCTCAGTCAGTCAGTCAGTCAGTCAGTCCAGTCCAGTCTCAGTCAGTCAGTCTCGGTCATTCAGTCAGTCAGTCATTCAGTCAGTCAGTCAGTCAGGCAGTCAGTCAGTCGGTCAGCCTTATTCAGTCAGTCTGTCAGTCAGTCAGTCAGTCAGTCAGCCTTATTCAGTCAGTCTGTCAGTCATCCTTATTCAGTCAGTCTGTCAGTCAGTCAGTCGGTCAGTCCTGTCCAGTCAGTTAGTCAGTCAAGCAGTCAGTCAGGTAGTCAAGCAGTCAGTCAGTCAGTGTCAGTCAGTCATTTAGTCATTCAGTCAGTCAGTGAAATAGCCAGTCAGAGAGTCAAGCAGTCAGTCAGTCAGTCTCAGTCAGTCAGTTAGTCAGTCAGTCAGTCAGTCAGTCAGTCCAGTCTCAGTCAGTCAGGCAGTTAGTCAGTCAGTCTCGGTCAGTCAGTGAGTCAGTCAGTATCAGTCAGTCAGTGAGTAAGTCTGTCAGTCAGGCAGTATCAGTCAGGCAGTAAGACTCCGCTCGACAGAACTCCGATAGCCTAATGGCTAGACCGCTGGTCTTCCAAGCGAGTGGCCTGGGTTCGAGTCCCAGCCGGAGCGAATATCTTCAATGTATATATTTCTTTTCTAATTTGAAAATTCTTTTTTTTTTCAATTTCTTTCCTTTGCAATTATTGATTATTTATGTAGGGAAGAAAATTCTGAGTCAGTTTAATTTTTCGACACGAAGATTTCAAAGTGTTTAAATAAACAATTACCAAGGTGCATTTTTTGTTTTTATTATATTTAAAACTCCCACCGACAGAGCTCCCATAGACTAATGGCTAGAGTGTTAGGCTTCCAAGCGAGTGGCCCTGGGTTCGAGTCCCAGCCTGAACGAAAATCTTCAATGTATACTTTTAGTTTCTAATTTGAAATTTCTTCTTCTTTTTTTTTTAATTTTTCTCTTTTGCGAATATTGATTATTTATGTAGGGAGAAAAATTCTGAGTCAGTTTAATTATTCGACCTGTAAATTTCAAAGTGTTTGAATCAATAATTACCAAGGTGCATTTTTTGTTTTTATTATATTTAAGACTTCCATCGACAGAGCTCCGATAGCCTAATGGCTAGACCGTTGGGTTCCTAGCGCGTGGTACTCGGTTCGAGTCCCGGCCGGAAAGGAAATCTTAAATGCAAATATTTTTTTCTAATTTTATAATTCTTTTTTTTTTATTTTTCCCTTTTGCGAAGTCAGTCAGTCAGTCTGACAGTCAATCAGTCAAGCACTCAGTCATTCAGTCTCAGTCAGTCAGTCCAGTCAGTCAGTCACTCAGTCAGTCAGTTAGTCCTTCAGCCAGTCAGTCAAGCAGTCAGTCATTTAGTCTCAGTCAGTCAGTCATTCAGTCAGTCAGTCAGTCAGGCAGTCAGTCAGTCCTGTGCAGTCAGTTAGTCACTAAAGCAGTCAGTCAGTCTCAGTCAGTCAGTCAGTCAGTCAGTCCAGTCCAGTCTCAGTCAGTCAGTCAGTCAGTCTCGGTCAGTCAGTCAGTCAGTCATTCAGTCAGTCAGTCAGTCAGGCAGTCAGTCAGTCGGTCAGCCTTATTCAGTCAGTCTGTCAGTCAGTCAGTCAGTCAGCCTTATTCAGTCAGTCTGTCAGTCATCCTTATTCAGTCAGTCTGTCAGTCAGTCAGTCGGTCAGTCCTGTCCAGTCAGTTAGTCAGTCAAGCAGTCAGTCAGGTAGTCAAGCAGTCAGTCAGTCAGTGTCAGTCAGTCATTTAGTCATTCAGTCAGTCAGTGAAATAGCCAGTCAGAGAGTCAAGCAGTCAGTCAGTCAGTCTCAGTCAGTCAGTTAGTCCGTCAGTCAGTCAGTCAGTCAGTCAGTCCAGTCTCAGTCAGTCAGGCAGTTAGTCAGTCAGTCTCGGTCAGTCAGTGAGTCAGTCAGTCAGTATCAGTCAGTCAGTGAGTCAGTCTGTCAGTCAGGCAGTATCATTCAGGCAGTAAGACTCCGCTCGACAGAACTCCGATAGCCTAATGGCTAGACCGCTGGTCTTCCAAGCGAGTGGCCTGGGTTCGAGTCCCAGCCGGAGCGAATATCTTCAATGTATATATTTCTTTTCTAATTTGAAAATTCTTTTTTTTTTCAATTTCTTTCCTTTGCAATTATTGATTATTTATGTAGGGAAGAAAATTCTGAGTCAGTTTAATTTTTCGACACAAAGATTTCAAAGTGTTTAAATAAACAATTACCAAGGTGCATTTTTTGTTTTTATTATATTTAAAACTCCCACCGACAGAGCTCCCATAGACTAATGGCTAGAGTGTTAGGCCTCCAAGCAAGTGGCCCTGGGTTCGAGTCCCAGCCTGAACGAAAATCTTCAATGTATACTTTTAGTTTCTAATTTGAAATTTCTTCTTCTTTTTTTTTTAATTTTTCTCTTTTGCGAATATTGATTATTTATGTAGGGAGAAAAATTCTGAGTCAGTTTAATTATTCGACCTGTAAATTTCAAAGTGTTTGAATCAATAATTACCAAGGTGCATTTTTTGTTTTTATTATATTTAAGACTTCCATCGACAGAGCTCCGATAGCCTAATGGCTAGACCGTTGGGTTCCTAGCGCGTGGTACTGGGTTCGAGTCCCGGCCGGAAAGGAAATCTTAAATGCAAATATTTTTTTCTAATTTTATAATTCTTTTTTTTTTATTTTTCCCTTTTGCGAAGTCAGTCAGTCAGTCTGACAGTCAGTCATTCAGTCTCAGTCAGTCAGTCCAGTCAGTCAGTCACTCAGTCAGTCAGTTAGTCCTTCAGCCAGTCAGTCAAGCAGTCAGTCATTTAGTCTCAGTCAGTCAGTCATTCAGTCAGTCAGTCAGTCAGGCAGTCAGTCAGTCAGTCAGTCGGTCAGTCCTGTGCAGTCAGTTAGTCACTAAAGCAGTCAGTCAGTCTCAGTCAGTCAGTCAGTCAGTCAGTCCAGTCCAGTCTCAGTCAGTCAGTCAGTCAGTCTCGGTCAGTCAGTCAGTCAGTCATTCAGTCAGTCAGTCAGTCAGGCAGTCAGTCAGTCGGTCAGCCTTATTCAGTCAGTCTGTCAGTCAGTCAGTCAGCCTTATTCAGTCAGTCTGTCAGTCATCCTTATTCAGTCAGTCTGTCAGTCAGTCAGTCGGTCAGTCCTGTCCAGTCAGTTAGTCAGTCAAGCAGTCAGTCAGGTAGTCAAGCAGTCAGTCAGTCAGTGTCAGTCAGTCATTTAGTCATTCAGTCAGTCAGTGAAATAGCCAGTCAGAGAGTCAAGCAGTCAGTCAGTCAGTCTCAGTCAGTCAGTTAGTCCGTCAGTCAGTCAGTCAGTCAGTCAGTCCAGTCTCAGTCAGTCAGGCAGTTAGTCAGTCAGTCTCGGTCAGTCAGTGAGTCAGTCAGTCAGTATCAGTCAGTCAGTGAGTCAGTCTGTCAGTCAGGCAGTATCAGTCAGGCAGTAAGACTCCGCTCGACAGAACTCCGATAGCCTAATGGCTAGACCGCTGGTCTTCCAAGCGAGTGGCCTGGGTTCGAGTCCCAGCCGGAGCGAATATCTTCAATGTATATATTTCTTTTCTAATTTGAAAATTCTTTTTTTTTTTCAATTTCTTTCCTTTGCAATTATTGATTATTTATGTAGGGAAGAAAATTCTGAGTCAGTTTAATTTTTCGACACGAAGATTTCAAAGTGTTTAAATAAACAATTACCAAGGTGCATTTTTTGTTTTTATTATATTTAAAACTCCCACCGACAGAGCTCCCATAGACTAATGGCTAGAGTGTTAGGCTTCCAAGCAAGTGGCCCTGGGTTCGAGTCCCAGCCTGAACGAAAATCTTCAAAGTATACTTTTAGTTTCTAATTTGAAATTTCTTCTTCTTTTTTTTTTTAATTTTTCTCTTTTGCGAATATTGATTATTTATGTAGGGAGAAAAATTCTGAGTCAGTTTAATTATTCGACCTGTAAATTTCAAAGTGTTTGAATCAATAATTACCAAGGTGCATTTTTTGTTTTTATTATATTTAAGACTTCCATCGACAGAGCTCCGATAGCCTAATGGCTAGACCGTTGGGTTCCAAGCGCGTGGTACTGGGTTCGAGTCCCGGTCGGAACGAAAATCTTCCATGTATATATTTCTCTTCTAATTTGAAGATTCTTTTTTTTTTCAATTTCTTTCTTTTGCAAATATGGATTATTTATGTACGGAAGAAAATTCTGAGTCAGTTTAATCATTCGACCTTTAGATTTCAAAGATTTTAGATCAATAATTACTAAGGTGCATTTTTTGTTTTAATTATAATTAAGACACCGATCAACAGAGATCCGATAGTATATTGGCGAGAGCGTTGGGCTTCCATGAGTGTCGCCCTGGGTTCAAATCCCAGCCGGAAAGGAAATCTTACATGCAAATATTTTTTTCTAATTTTATAATTCTTTTTTTTTTATTTTTCCCTTTTGCGAAATCAGTCAGTCAGTCTGACAGTCAATC
Source organism: Uloborus diversus (assembly GCF_026930045.1). Classification (NCBI taxonomy): domain Eukaryota; kingdom Metazoa; phylum Arthropoda; class Arachnida; order Araneae; family Uloboridae; genus Uloborus; species Uloborus diversus. The sequence continues at coordinate 66,246 of NW_026558359.1, read as the reverse complement.
AGTCAAGCACTCAGTCATTCAGTCTCAGTCAGTCAGTCCAGTCAGTCAGTCACTCAGTCAGTCAGTTAGTCCTTCAGCCAGTCAGTCAAGCAGTCAGTCATTTAGTCTCAGTCAGTCAGTCATTCAGTCAGTCAGTCAGTCAGACAGTCAGTCAGTCAGTCAGTCGGTCAGTCCTGTGCAGTCAGTTAGTCACTAAAGCAGTCAGTCAGTCTCAGTCAGTCAGTCAGTCAGTCAGTCCAGTCCAGTCTCAGTCAGTCAGTCAGTCTCGGTCAGTCAGTCAGTCAGTCATTCAGTCAGTCAGTCAGTCAGGCAGTCAGTCAGTCGGTCAGCCTTATTCAGTCAGTCTGTCAGTCAGTCAGTCAGTCAGCCTTATTCAGTCAGTCTGTCAGTCATCCTTATTCAGTCAGTCTGTCAGTCAGTCAGTCGGTCAGTCCTGTCCAGTCAGTTAGTCAGTCAAGCAGTCAGTCAGGTAGTCAAGCAGTCAGTCAGTCAGTGTCAGTCAGTCATTTAGTCATTCAGTCAGTCAGTGAAATAGCCAGTCAGAGAGTCAAGCAGTCAGTCAGTCAGTCTCAGTCAGTCAGTTAGTCAGTCAGTCAGTCAGTCAGTCAGTCAGTCAGTCCAGTCTCAGTCAGTCAGGCAGTTAGTCAGTCAGTCTCGGTCAGTCAGTGAGTCAGTCAGTCAGTATCAGTCAGTCAGTGAGTCAGTCTGTCAGTCAGGCAGTATCAGTCAGGCAGTAAGACTCCGCTCGACAGAACTCCGATAGCCTAATGGTTAAACCGCTTGTCTTCCAAGCGAGTGGCCTGGGTTCGAGTCCCAGCCGGAGCGAATATCTTCAATGTATATATTTCTTTTCTAATTTGAAAATTCTTCTTTTTTTCAATTTCTTTCCTTTGCAATTATTGATTATTTATGTAGGGAAGAAAATTCTGAGTCAGTTTAATTTTTCGACACGAAGATTTCAAAGTGTTTAAATAAACAATTACCAAGGTGCATTTTTTGTTTTTATTATATTTAAAACTCCCACCGACAGAGCTCCCATAGACTAATGGCTAGAGTGTTAGGCTTCCAAGCGAGTGGCCCTGGGTTCGAGTCCCAGCCTGAACGAAAATCTTCAATGTATACTTTTAGTTTCTAATTTGAAATTTCTTCTTCTTTTTTTTTTAATTTTTCTCTTTTGCGAATATTGATTATTTATGTAGGGAGAAAAATTCTGAGTCAGTTTAATTATTCGACCTGTAAATTTCAAAGTGTTTGAATCAATAATTACCAAGGTGCATTTTTTGTTTTTATTATATTTAAGACTTCCATCGACAGAGCTCCGATAGCCTAATGGCTAGACCGTTGGGTTCCTAGCGCGTGGTACTCGGTTCGAGTCCCGGCCGGAAAGGAAATCTTAAATGCAAATATTTTTTTCTAATTTTATAATTCTTTTTTTTTTATTTTTCCCTTTTGCGAAGTCAGTCAGTCAGTCTGACAGTCAATCAGTCAAGCACTCAGTCATTCAGTCTCAGTCAGTCAGTCCAGTCAGTCAGTCACTCAGTCAGTCAGTTAGTCCTTCAGCCAGTCAGTCAAGCAGTCAGTCATTTAGTCTCAGTCAGTCAGTCATTCAGTCAGTCAGTCAGTCAGGCAGTCAGTCAGTCCTGTGCAGTCAGTTAGTCACTAAAGCAGTCAGTCAGTCTCAGTCAGTCAGTCAGTCAGTCAGTCCAGTCCAGTCTCAGTCAGTCAGTCAGTCAGTCTCGGTCAGTCAGTCAGTCAGTCATTCAGTCAGTCAGTCAGTCAGGCAGTCAGTCAGTCGGTCAGCCTTATTCAGTCAGTCTGTCAGTCAGTCAGTCAGTCAGCCTTATTCAGTCAGTCTGTCAGTCATCCTTATTCAGTCAGTCTGTCAGTCAGTCAGTCGGTCAGTCCTGTCCAGTCAGTTAGTCAGTCAAGCAGTCAGTCAGGTAGTCAAGCAGTCAGTCAGTCAGTGTCAGTCAGTCATTTAGTCATTCAGTCAGTCAGTGAAATAGCCAGTCAGAGAGTCAAGCAGTCAGTCAGTCAGTCTCAGTCAGTCAGTTAGTCCGTCAGTCAGTCAGTCAGTCAGTCAGTCCAGTCTCAGTCAGTCAGGCAGTTAGTCAGTCAGTCTCGGTCAGTCAGTGAGTCAGTCAGTCAGTATCAGTCAGTCAGTGAGTCAGTCTGTCAGTCAGGCAGTATCATTCAGGCAGTAAGACTCCGCTCGACAGAACTCCGATAGCCTAATGACTAGACCGCTGGTCTTCCAAGCGAGTGGCCTGGGTTCGAGTCCCAGCCGGAGCGAATATCTTCAATGTATATATTTCTTTTCTAATTTGAAAATTCTTTTTTTTTTCAATTTCTTTCCTTTGCAATTATTGATTATTTATGTAGGGAAGAAAATTCTGAGTCAGTTTAATTTTTCGACACAAAGATTTCAAAGTGTTTAAATAAACAATTACCAAGGTGCATTTTTTGTTTTTATTATATTTAAAACTCCCACCGACAGAGCTCCCATAGACTAATGGCTAGAGTGTTAGGCCTCCAAGCAAGTGGCCCTGGGTTCGAGTCCCAGCCTGAACGAAAATCTTCAATGTATACTTTTAGTTTCTGATTTGAAATTTCTTCTTCTTTTTTTTTTAATTTTTCTCTTTTGCGAATATTGATTATTTATGTAGGGAGAAAAATTCTGAGTCAGTTTAATTATTCGACCTGTAAATTTCAAAGTGTTTGAATCAATAATTACCAAGGTGCATTTTTTGTTTTTATTATATTTAAGACTTCCATCGACAGAGCTCCGATAGCCTAATGGCTAGACCGTTGGGTTCCTAGCGCGTGGTACTGGGTTCGAGTCCCGGCCGGAAAGGAAATCTTAAATGCAAATATTTTTTTCTAATTTTATAATTCTTTTTTTTTTATTTTTCCCTTTTGCGAAGTCAGTCAGTCAGTCTGACAGTCAGTCATTCAGTCTCAGTCAGTCAGTCCAGTCAGTCAGTCACTCAGTCAGTCAGTTAGTCCTTCAGCCAGTCAGTCAAGCAGTCAGTCATTTAGTCTCAGTCAGTCAGTCATTCAGTCAGTCAGTCAGTCAGGCAGTCAGTCAGTCAGTCAGTCGGTCAGTCCTGTGCAGTCAGTTAGTCACTAAAGCAGTCAGTCAGTCTCAGTCAGTCAGTCAGTCAGTCAGTCCAGTCCAGTCTCAGTCAGTCAGTCAGTCAGTCTCGGTCAGTCAGTCAGTCAGTCATTCAGTCAGTCAGTCAGTCAGGCAGTCAGTCAGTCGGTCAGCCTTATTCAGTCAGTCTGTCAGTCAGTCAGTCAGCCTTATTCAGTCAGTCTGTCAGTCATCCTTATTCAGTCAGTCTGTCAGTCAGTCAGTCGGTCAGTCCTGTCCAGTCAGTTAGTCAGTCAAGCAGTCAGTCAGGTAGTCAAGCAGTCAGTCAGTCAGTGTCAGTCAGTCATTTAGTCATTCAGTCAGTCAGTGAAATAGCCAGTCAGAGAGTCAAGCAGTCAGTCAGTCAGTCTCAGTCAGTCAGTTAGTCCGTCAGTCAGTCAGTCAGTCAGTCAGTCCAGTCTCAGTCAGTCAGGCAGTTAGTCAGTCAGTCTCGGTCAGTCAGTGAGTCAGTCAGTCAGTATCAGTCAGTCAGTGAGTCAGTCTGTCAGTCAGGCAGTATCAGTCAGGCAGTAAGACTCCGCTCGACAGAACTCCGATAGCCTAATGGCTAGACCGCTGGTCTTCCAAGCGAGTGGCCTGGGTTCGAGTCCCAGCCGGAGCGAATATCTTCAATGTATATATTTCTTTTCTAATTTGAAAATTCTTTTTTTTTTTCAATTTCTTTCCTTTGCAATTATTGATTATTTATGTAGGGAAGAAAATTCTGAGTCAGTTTAATTTTTCGACACGAAGATTTCAAAGTGTTTAAATAAACAATTACCAAGGTGCATTTTTTGTTTTTATTATATTTAAAACTCCCACCGACAGAGCTCCCATAGACTAATGGCTAGAGTGTTAGGCTTCCAAGCAAGTGGCCCTGGGTTCGAGTCCCAGCCTGAACGAAAATCTTCAAAGTATACTTTTAGTTTCTAATTTGAAATTTCTTCTTCTTTTTTTTTTTAATTTTTCTCTTTTGCGAATATTGATTATTTATGTAGGGAGAAAAATTCTGAGTCAGTTTAATTATTCGACCTGTAAATTTCAAAGTGTTTGAATCAATAATTACCAAGGTGCATTTTTTGTTTTTATTATATTTAAGACTTCCATCGACAGAGCTCCGATAGCCTAATGGCTAGACCGTTGGGTTCCAAGCGCGTGGTACTGGGTTCGAGTCCCGGTCGGAACGAAAATCTTCCATGTATATATTTCTCTTCTAATTTGAAGATTCTTTTTTTTTTCAATTTCTTTCTTTTGCAAATATGGATTATTTATGTACGGAAGAAAATTCTGAGTCAGTTTAATCATTCGACCTTTAGATTTCAAAGATTTTAGATCAATAATTACTAAGGTGCATTTTTTGTTTTAATTATAATTAAGACACCGATCAACAGAGATCCGATAGTATATTGGCGAGAGCGTTGGGCTTCCATGAGTGTCGCCCTGGGTTCAAATCCCAGCCGGAAAGGAAATCTTACATGCAAATATTTTTTTCTAATTTTATAATTCTTTTTTTTTTATTTTTCCCTTTTGCGAAATCAGTCAGTCAGTCTGACAGTCAATCAGTCAAGCACTCAGTCATTCAGTCTCAGTCAGTCAGTCCAGTCAGTCAGTCACTCAGTCAGTCAGTTAGTCCTTCAGCCAGTCAGTCAAGCAGTCAGTCATTTAGTCTCAGTCAGTCAGTCATTCAGTCAGTCAGTCAGTCAGACAGTCAGTCAGTCAGTCAGTCGGTCAGTCCTGTGCAGTCAGTTAGTCACTAAAGCAGTCAGTCAGTCTCAGTCAGTCAGTCAGTCAGTCAGTCCAGTCCAGTCTCAGTCAGTCAGTCAGTCTCGGTCAGTCAGTCAGTCAGTCATTCAGTCAGTCAGTCAGTCAGGCAGTCAGTCAGTCGGTCAGCCTTATTCAGTCAGTCTGTCAGTCAGTCAGTCAGTCAGCCTTATTCAGTCAGTCTGTCAGTCATCCTTATTCAGTCAGTCTGTCAGTCAGTCAGTCGGTCAGTCCTGTCCAGTCAGTTAGTCAGTCAAGCAGTCAGTCAGGTAGTCAAGCAGTCAGTCAGTCAGTGTCAGTCAGTCATTTAGTCATTCAGTCAGTCAGTGAAATAGCCAGTCAGAGAGTCAAGCAGTCAGTCAGTCAGTCTCAGTCAGTCAGTTAGTCAGTCAGTCAGTCAGTCAGTCAGTCAGTCAGTCCAGTCTCAGTCAGTCAGGCAGTTAGTCAGTCAGTCTCGGTCAGTCAGTGAGTCAGTCAGTCAGTATCAGTCAGTCAGTGAGTCAGTCTGTCAGTCAGGCAGTATCAGTCAGGCAGTAAGACTCCGCTCGACAGAACTCCGATAGCCTAATGGCTAAACCGCTTGTCTTCCAAGCGAGTGGCCTGGGTTCGAGTCCCAGCCGGAGCGAATATCTTCAATGTATATATTTCTTTTCTAATTTGAAAATTCTTCTTTTTTTCAATTTCTTTCCTTTGCAATTATTGATTATTTATGTAGGGAAGAAAATTCTGAGTCAGTTTAATTTTTCGACACGAAGATTTCAAAGTGTTTAAATAAACAATTACCAAGGTGCATTTTTTGTTTTTATTATATTTAAAACTCCCACCGACAGAGCTCCCATAGACTAATGGCTAGAGTGTTAGGCTTCCAAGCGAGTGGCCCTGGGTTCGAGTCCCAGCCTGAACGAAAATCTTCAATGTATACTTTTAGTTTCTAATTTGAAATTTCTTCTTCTTTTTTTTTTAATTTTTCTCTTTTGCGAATATTGATTATTTATGTAGGGAGAAAAATTCTGAGTCAGTTTAATTATTCGACCTGTAAATTTCAAAGTGTTTGAATCAATAATTACCAAGGTGCATTTTTTGTTTTTATTATATTTAAGACTTCCATCGACAGAGCTCCGATAGCCTAATGGCTAGACCGTTGGGTTCCTAGCGCGTGGTACTGGGTTCGAGTCCCGGCCGGAAAGGAAATCTTAAATGCAAATATTTTTTTCTAATTTTATAATTCTTTTTTTTTATTTTTCCCTTTTGCGAAGTCAGTCAGTCAGTCTGACAGTCAATCAGTCAAGCACTCAGTCATTCAGTCTCAGTCAGTCAGTCCAGTCAGTCAGTCACTCAGTCAGTCAGTTAGTCCTTCAGCCAGTCAGTCAAGCAGTCAGTCATTTAGTCTCAGTCAGTCAGTCAGTCAGGCAGTCAGTCAGTCAGTCAGTCGGTCAGTCCTGTGCAGTCAGTTAGTCACTAAAGCAGTCAGTCAGTCTCAGTCAGTCAGTCAGTCAGTCAGTCCAGTCCAGTCTCAGTCAGTCAGTCAGTCAGTCTCGGTCAGTCAGTCAGTCAGTCATTCAGTCAGTCAGTCAGTCAGGCAGTCAGTCAGTCGGTCAGCCTTATTCAGTCAGTCTGTCAGTCAGTCAGTCAGTCAGCCTTATTCAGTCAGTCTGTCAGTCATCCTTATTCAGTCAGTCTGTCAGTCAGTCAGTCGGTCAGTCCTGTCCAGTCAGTCAAGCAGTCAGTCAGGTAGTCAAGCAGTCAGTCAGTCAGTGTCAGTCAGTCATTTAGTCATTCAGTCAGTCAGTGAAATAGCCAGTCAGAGAGTCAAGCAGTCAGTCAGTCAGTCTCAGTCAGTCAGTTAGTCAGTCAGTCAGTCAGTCAGTCAGTCCAGTCTCAGTCAGTCAGGCAGTTAGTCAGTCAGTCTCGGTCAGTCAGTGAGTCAGTCAGTCAGTCAGTGAGTCAGTCTGTCAGTCAGGCACTATCAGTCAGGCAGTAAGACTCCACTCGACAGAACTCCGATAGCCTAATGGCTAGACCGCTGGTCTTCCAAGCGAGTGGCCTGGGTTCGAGTCCCAGCCGGAGCGAATATCTTCAATGTATATATTTCTTTTCTAATTTGAAAATTCTTTTTTTTTTTCAATTTCTTTCCTTTGCAATTATTGATTATTTATGTAGGGAAGAAAATTCTGAGTCAGTTTAATTTTTCGACACGAAGATTTCAAAGTGTTTAAATAAACAATTACCAAGGTGCATTTTTTTTATTATATTTAAAACTCCCACCGACAGAGCTCCCATAGACTAATGGCTAGAGTGTTAGGCTTCCAAGCGAGTGGCCCTGGGTTCGAGTCCCAGCCTGAACGAAAATCTTCAATGTATACTTTTAGTTTCTAATTTGAAATTTCTTCTTCTTTTTTTTTAATTTTTCTCTTTTGCGAATATTGATTATTTATGTAGGGAGAAAAATTCTGAGTCAGTTTAATTATTCGACCTGTAAATTTCAAAGTGTTTGAATCAATAATTACCAAGGTGCATTTTTTGTTTTTATTATATTTAAGACTTCCATCGACAGAGCTCCGATAGCCTAATGGCTAGACCGTTGGGTTCCAAGCGCGTGGTACTGGGTTCGAGTCCCGGCCGGAACGAAAATCTTCTATGTATATATTTCTCTTCTAATTTGAAGATTCTTTTTTTTTTCAATTTCTTTCTTTTGCAAATATGGATTATTTATGTACGGAAGAAAATTCTGAGTCAGTTTAATCATTCGACCTTTAGATTTCAAAGATTTTAGATCAATAATTACTAAGGTGCATTTTTTGTTTTTATTATAATTAAGACACCGATCAACTGAGATCCGATAGTATATTGGCGAGAGCGTTGGGCTTCCATGAGTGTCGCCCTGGGTTCAAATCCCAGCCGGAAAGGAAATCTTAAATGCAAATATTTTTTTCTAATTTTATAATTCTTTTTTTTTTATTTTTCCCTTTTGCGAAGTCAGTCAGTCAGTCTGACAGTCAATCAGTCAAGCACTCAGTCATTCAGTCTCAGTCAGTCAGTCCAGTCAGTCAGTCACTCAGTCAGTCAGTTAGTCCTTCAGCCAGTCAGTCAAGCAGTCAGTCATTTAGTCTCAGTCAGTCAGTCAGGCAGTCAGTCAGTCAGTCAGGCAGTCAGTCAGTCAGTCAGTCGGTCAGTCCTGTGCAGTCAGTTAGTCACTAAAGCAGTCAGTCAGTCTCAGTCAGTCAGTCAGTCAGTCAGTCCAGTCCAGTCTCAGTCAGTCAGTCAGTCAGTCTCGGTCAGTCAGTCAGTCAGTCATTCAGTCAGTCAGTCAGTCAGTCTGTCAGTCAGTCAGTCAGTCAGCCTTATTCAGTCAGTCTGTCAGTCATCCTTATTCAGTCAGTCTGTCAGTCAGTCAGTCGGTCAGTCCTGTCCAGTCAGTTAGTCAGTCAAGCAGTCAGTCAGGTAGTCAAGCAGTCAGTCAGTCAGTGTCAGTCAGTCATTTAGTCATTCAGTCAGTCAGTGAAATAGCCAGTCAGAGAGTCAAGCAGTCAGTCAGTCAGTCTCAGTCAGTCAGTTAGTCAGTCAGTCAGTCAGTCAGTCAGTCAGTCCAGTCTCAGTCAGTCAGGCAGTTAGTCAGTCAGTCTCGGTCAGTCAGTGAGTCAGTCAGTCAGTATCAGTCAGTCATGAGTCAGTCTGTCAGTCAGGCAGTATCAGTCAGGCAGTAAGACTCCGCTCGACAGAACTCCGATAGCCTAATGGCTAGACCGCTGGTCTTCCAAGCGAGTGGCCTGGGTTCGAGTCCCAGCCGGAGCGAATATCTTCAATGTATATATTTCTTTTCTAATTTGAAAATTCTTTTTTTTTCAATTTCTTTCCTTTGCAATTATTGATTATTTATGTAGGGAAGAAAATTCTGAGTCAGTTTAATTTTTCGACACGAAGATTTCAAAGTGTTTAAATAAACAATTACCCAGGTGCATTTTTTGTTTTTATTATATTTAAAACTCAGACCGACAGAGCTCCCATAGACTAATGGCTAGAGTGTTAGGCTTCCAAGCAAGTGGCCCTGGGTTCGAGTCCCAGCCTGAACGAAAATCTTCAAAGTATACTTTTAGTTTCTAATTTGAAATTTCTTCTTCTTTTTTTTTTTAATTTTTCTCTTTTGCGAATATTGATTATTTATGTAGGGAGAAAAATTCTGAGTCAGTTTAATTATTCGACCTGTAAATTTCAAAGTGTTTGAATCAATAATTACCAAGGTGCATTTTTTGTTTTTATTATATTTAAGACTTCCATCGACAGAGCTCCGATAGCCTAATGGCTAGACCGTTGGGTTCCAAGCGCGTGGTACTGGGTTCGAGTCCCGGCCGGAACGAAAATCTTCCATATATATATTTCTCTTCTAATTTGAAGATTCTTTTTTTTTTCAATTTCTTTCTTTTGCAAATATGGATTATTTATGTACGGAAGAAAATTCTGAGTCAGTTTAATCATTCGACCTTTAGATTTCAAAGATTTCAGATCAATAATTACTAAGGTGCATTTTTTGTTTTAATTATAATTAAGACACCGATCAACAGAGATCCGATAGTATATTGGCGAGAGCGTTGGGCTTCCATGAGTGTCGCCCTGGGTTCAAATCCCAGCCGGAAAGGAAATCTTATATGCAAATATTTTTTTCTAATTTTATAATTCTTTTTTTTTTTATTTTTCCCTTTTGCGAAATCAGTCAGTCAGTCTGACAGTCAATCAGTCAAGCACTCAGTCATTCAGTCTCAGTCAGTCAGTCCAGTCAGTCAGTCACTCAGTCAGTCAGTTAGTCCTTCAGCCAGTCAGTCAAGCAGTCAGTCATTTAGTCTCAGTCAGTCAGTCATTCAGTCAGTCAGTCAGTCAGACAGTCAGTCAGTCAGTCAGTCGGTCAGTCCTGTGCAGTCAGTTAGTCACTAAAGCAGTCAGTCAGTCTCAGTCAGTCAGTCAGTCAGTCAGTCCAGTCCAGTCTCAGTCAGTCAGTCAGTCTCGGTCAGTCAGTCAGTCAGTCATTCAGTCAGTCAGTCAGTCAGGCAGTCAGTCAGTCGGTCAGCCTTATTCAGTCAGTCTGTCAGTCAGTCAGTCAGTCAGCCTTATTCAGTCAGTCTGTCAGTCATCCTTATTCAGTCAGTCTGTCAGTCAGTCAGTCGGTCAGTCCTGTCCAGTCAGTTAGTCAGTCAAGCAGTCAGTCAGGTAGTCAAGCAGTCAGTCAGTCAGTGTCAGTCAGTCATTTAGTCATTCAGTCAGTCAGTGAAATAGCCAGTCAGAGAGTCAAGCAGTCAGTCAGTCAGTCTCAGTCAGTCAGTTAGTCAGTCAGTCAGTCAGTCAGTCAGTCAGTCAGTCCAGTCTCAGTCAGTCAGGCAGTTAGTCAGTCAGTCTCGGTCAGTCAGTGAGTCAGTCAGTCAGTATCAGTCAGTCAGTGAGTCAGTCTGTCAGTCAGGCAGTATCAGTCAGGCAGTAAGACTCCGCTCGACAGAACTCCGATAGCCTAATGGCTAGACCGCTTGTCTTCCAAGCGAGTGGCCTGGGTTCGAGTCCCAGCCGGAGCGAATATCTTCAATGTATATATTTCTTTTCTAATTTGAAAATTCTTCTTTTTTTCAATTTCTTTCCTTTGCAATTATTGATTATTTATGTAGGGAAGAAAATTCTGAGTCAGTTTAATTTTTCGACACGAAGATTTCAAAGTGTTTAAATAAACAATTACCAAGGTGCATTTTTTGTTTTTATTATATTTAAAACTCCCACCGACAGAGCTCCCATAGACTAATGGCTAGAGTGTTAGGCTTCCAAGCGAGTGGCCCTGGGTTCGAGTCCCAGCCTGAACGAAAATCTTCAATGTATACTTTTAGTTTCTAATTTGAAATTTCTTCTTCTTTTTTTTTTAATTTTTCTCTTTTGCGAATATTGATTATTTATGTAGGGAGAAAAATTCTGAGTCAGTTTAATTATTCGACCTGTAAATTTCAAAGTGTTTGAATCAATAATTACCAAGGTGCATTTTTTGTTTTTATTATATTTAAGACTTCCATCGACAGAGCTCCGATAGCCTAATGGCTAGACCGTTGGGTTCCTAGCGCGTGGTACTGGGTTCGAGTCCCGGCCGGAAAGGAAATCTTAAATGCAAATATTTTTTTCTAATTTTATAATTCTTTTTTTTTTATTTTTCCCTTTTGCGAAGTCAGTCAGTCAGTCTGACAGTCAATCAGTCAAGCACTCAGTCATTCAGTCTCAGTCAGTCAGTCCAGTCAGTCAGTCACTCAGTCAGTCAGTTAGTCCTTCAGCCAGTCAGTCAAGCAGTCAGTCATTTAGTCTCAGTCAGTCAGTCAGTCAGGCAGTCAGTCAGTCGGTCAGTCCTGTGCAGTCAGTTAGTCACTAAAGCAGTCAGTCAGTCTCAGTCAGTCAGTCAGTCAGTCAGTCCAGTCCAGTCTCAGTCAGTCAGTCAGTCAGTCTCGGTCAGTCAGTCAGTCAGTCATTCAGTCAGTCAGTCAGTCAGGCAGTCAGTCAGTCGGTCAGCCTTATTCAGTCAGTCTGTCAGTCAGTCAGTCAGTCAGCCTTATTCAGTCAGTCTGTCAGTCATCCTTATTCAGTCAGTCTGTCAGTCAGTCAGTCGGTCAGTCCTGTCCAGTCAGTCAAGCAGTCAGTCAGGTAGTCAAGCAGTCAGTCAGTCAGTGTCAGTCAGTCATTTAGTCATTCAGTCAGTCAGTGAAATAGCCAGTCAGAGAGTCAAGCAGTCAGTCAGTCAGTCTCAGTCAGTCAGTTAGTCAGTCAGTCAGTCAGTCAGTCCAGTCTCAGTCAGTCAGGCAGTTAGTCAGTCAGTCTCGGTCAGTCAGTGAGTCAGTCAGTCAGTCAGTGAGTCAGTCTGTCAGTCAGGCACTATCAGTCAGGCAGTAAGACTCCACTCGACAGAACTCCGATAGCCTAATGGCTAGACCGCTGGTCTTCCAAGCGAGTGGCCTGGGTTCGAGTCCCAGCCGGTGCGAATATCTTCAATGTATATATTTCTTTTCTAATTTGAAAATTCTTTTTTTTTTTCAATTTCTTTCCTTTGCAATTATTGATTATTTATGTAGGGAAGAAAATTCTGAGTCAGTTTAATTTTTCGACACGAAGATTTCAAAGTGTTTAAATAAACAATTACCAAGGTGCATTTTTTTTATTATATTTAAAACTCCCACCGGCAGAGCTCCCATAGACTAATGGCTAGAGTGTTAGGCTTCCAAGCGAGTGGCCCTGGGTTCGAGTCCCAGCCTGAACGAAAATCTTCAATGTATACTTTTAGTTTCTAATTTGAAATTTCTTCTTCTTTTTTTTTTAATTTTTCTCTTTTGCGAATATTGATTATTTATGTAGGGAGAAAAATTCTGAGTCAGTTTAATTATTCGACCTGTAAATTTCAAAGTGTTTGAATCAATAATTACCAAGGTGCATTTTTTGTTTTTATTATATTTAAGACTTCCATCGACAGAGCTCCGATAGCCTAATGGCTAGACCGTTGGGTTCCAAGCGCGTGGTACTGGGTTCGAGTCCCGGCCGGAACGAAAATCTTCTATGTATATATTTCTCTTCTAATTTGAAGATTCTTTTTTTTTTCAATTTCTTTCTTTTGCAAATATGGATTATTTATGTACGGAAGAAAATTCTGAGTCAGTTTAATCATTCGACCTTTAGATTTCAAAGATTTTAGATCAATAATTACTAAGGTGCATTTTTTGTTTTTATTATAATTAAGACACCGATCAACAGAGATCCGATAGTATATTGGCGAGAGCGTTGGGCTTCCATGAGTGTCGCCCTGGGTTCAAATCCCAGCCGGAAAGGAAATCTTAAATGCAAATATTTTTTTCTAATTTTATAATTCTTTTTTTTTTATTTTTCCCTTTTGCGAAGTCAGTCAGTCAGTCTGACAGTCAATCAGTCAAGCACTCAGTCATTCAGTCTCAGTCAGTCAGTCCAGTCAGTCAGTCACTCAGTCAGTCAGTTAGTCCTTCAGCCAGTCAGTCAAGCAGTCAGTCATTTAGTCTCAGTCAGTCAGTCAGGCAGTCAGTCAGTCAGTCAGGCAGTCAGTCAGTCAGTCAGTCGGTCAGTCCTGTGCAGTCAGTTAGTCACTAAAGCAGTCAGTCAGTCTCAGTCAGTCAGTCAGTCAGTCAGTCCAGTCCAGTCTCAGTCAGTCAGTCAGTCAGTCTCGGTCAGTCAGTCAGTCAGTCATTCAGTCAGTCAGTCAGTCAGTCTGTCAGTCAGTCAGTCAGTCAGCCTTATTCAGTCAGTCTGTCAGTCATCCTTATTCAGTCAGTCTGTCAGTCAGTCAGTCGGTCAGTCCTGTCCAGTCAGTTAGTCAGTCAAGCAGTCAGTCAGGTAGTCAAGCAGTCAGTCAGTCAGTGTCAGTCAGTCATTTAGTCATTCAGTCAGTCAGTGAAATAGCCAGTCAGAGAGTCAAGCAGTCAGTCAGTCAGTCTCAGTCAGTCAGTTAGTCAGTCAGTCAGTCAGTCAGTCAGTCAGTCCAGTCTCAGTCAGTCAGGCAGTTAGTCAGTCAGTCTCGGTCAGTCAGTGAGTCAGTCAGTCAGTATCAGTCAGTCATGAGTCAGTCTGTCAGTCAGGCAGTATCAGTCAGGCAGTAAGACTCCGCTCGACAGAACTCCGATAGCCTAATGGCTAGACCGCTGGTCTTCCAAGCGAGTGGCCTGGGTTCGAGTCCCAGCCGGAGCGAATATCTTCAATGTATATATTTCTTTTCTAATTTGAAAATTCTTTTTTTTTCAATTTCTTTCCTTTGCAATTATTGATTATTTATGTAGGGAAGAAAATTCTGAGTCAGTTTAATTTTTCGACACGAAGATTTCAAAGTGTTTAAATAAACAATTACCCAGGTGCATTTTTTGTTTTTATTATATTTAAAACTCAGACCGACAGAGCTCCCATAGACTAATGGCTAGAGTGTTAGGCTTCCAAGCGAGTGGCCCTGGGTTCGAGTCCCAGCCTGAACGAAAATCTTCAATGTATACTTTTAGTTTCTAATTTGAAATTTCTTCTTCTTTTTTTTTTAATTTTTCTCTTTTGCGAATATTGATTATTTATGTAGGGAGAAAAATTCTGAGTCAGTTTAATTATTCGACCTGTAAATTTCAAAGTGTTTGAACAATAATTACCAAGGTGCATTTTTTGTTTTTATTATATTTAAGACTTCCATCGACAGAGCTCCGATAGCCTAATGGCTAGACCGTTGGGTTCCTAGCGCGTGGTACTGGGTTCGAGTCCCGGCCGGAAAGGAAATCTTAAATGCAAATATTTTTTTCTAATTTTATAATTCTTTTTTTTTTATTTTTCCCTTTTGCGAAGTCAGTCCGTCAGTCTGACAGTCAATCAGTCAAGCACTCAGTCATTCAGTCTCAGTCAGTCAGTCCAGTCAGTCAGTCACTCAGTCAGTCAGTTAGTCCTTCAGCCAGTCAGTCAAGCAGTCAGTCATTTAGTCTCAGTCAGTCAGTCATTCAGTCAGTCAGTCAGTCAGGCAGTCAGTCAGTCAGTCAGTCGGTCAGTCCTGTGCAGTCAGTTAGTCACTAAAGCAGTCAGTCAGTCTCAGTCAGTCAGTCAGTCAGTCAGTCCAGTCCAGTCTCAGTCAGTCAGTCAGTCAGTCTCGGTCAGTCAGTCAGTCAGTCATTCAGTCAGTCAGTCAGTCAGGCAGTCAGTCAGTCGGTCAGCCTTATTCAGTCAGTCTGTCAGTCAGTCAGTCAGTCAGCCTTATTCAGTCAGTCTGTCAGTCATCCTTATTCAGTCAGTCTGTCAGTCAGTCAGTCGGTCAGTCCTGTCCAGTCAGTTAGTCAGTCAAGCAGTCAGTCAGGTAGTCAAGCAGTCAGTCAGTCAGTGTCAGTCAGTCATTTAGTCATTCAGTCAGTCAGTGAAATAGCCAGTCAGAAAGTCAAGCAGTCAGTCAGTCAGTCTCAGTCAGTCAGTTAGTCAGTCAGTCAGTCAGTCAGTCAGTCAGTCCAGTCTCAGTCAGTCAGGCAGTTAGTCAGTCAGTCTCGGTCAGTCAGTGAGTCAGTCAGTCAGTATCAGTCAGTCAGTGAGTCAGTCTGTCAGTCAGGCAGTATCAGTCAGGCAGTAAGACTCCGCTCGACAGAACTCCGATAGCCTAATGGCTAGACCGCTGGTCTTCCAAGCGAGTGGCCTGGGTTCGAGTCCCAGCCGGAGCGAATATCTTCAATGTATATATTTCTTTTCTAATTTGAAAATTCTTTTTTTTTTCAATTTCTTTCCTTTGCAATTATTGATTATTTATGTAGGGAAGAAAATTCTGAGTCAGTTTAATTTTTCGACACGAAGATTTCAAAGTGTTTAAATAAACAATTACCAAGGTGCATTTTTTGTTTTTATTATATTTAAAACTCCCACCGACAGAGCTCCCATAGACTAATGGCTAGAGTGTTAGGCTTCCAAGCGAGTGGCCCTGGGTTCGAGTCCCAGCCTGAACGAAAATCTTCAATGTATACTATTAGTTTCTAATTTGAAATTTCTTCTTCTTTTTTTTTTTAATTTTTCTCTTTTGCGAATATTGATTATTTATGTAGGGAGAAAAATTCTGAGTCAGTTTAATTATTCGACCTGTAAATTTCAAAGTGTTTGAATCAATAATTACCAAGGTGCATTTTTTGTTTTTATTATATTTAAGACTTCCATCGACAGAGCTCCGATAGCCTAATGGCTAGACCGTTGGGTTCCTAGCGCGTGGTACTGGGTTCGAGTCCCGGCCGGAAAGGAAATCTTAAATGCAAATATTTTTTTCTAATTTTATAATTCTTTTTTTTATTTTTCCCTTTTGCGAAGTCAGTCAGTCAGTCTGACAGTCAATCAGTCAAGCACTCAGTCATTCAGTCTCAGTCAGTCAGTCCAGTCAGTCAGTCACTCAGTCAGTCAGTTAGTCCTTCAGCCAGTCAGTCAAGCAGTCAGTCATTTAGTCTCAGTCAGTCAGTCATTCAGTCAGTCAGTCAGTCAGTCAGGCAGTCAGTCAGTCAGTCAGTCGGTCAGTCCTGTGCAGTCAGTTAGTCACTTAAGCAGTCAGTCAGTCTCAGTCAGTCAGTCAGTCAGTCAGTCCAGTCCAGTCTCAGTCAGTCAGTCAGTCAGTCTCGGTCAGTCAGTCAGTCAGTCATTCAGTCAGTCAGGCAGTCAGTCAGTCGGTCAGCCTTATTCAGTCAGTCAGTCAGTCAGTCAGCCTTATTCAGTCAGTCTGTCAGTCAGTCAGTCGGTCAGTCCTGTCCAGTCAGTTAGTCAGTCAAGCAGTCAGTCAGGTAGTCAAGCAGTCAGTCAGTCAGTGTCAGTCAGTCATTTAGTCATTCAGTCAGTCAGTGAAATAGCCAGTCAGAGAGTCAAGCAGTCAGTCAGTCAGTCTCAGTCAGTCAGTTTGTCAGTCAGTCAGTCTCAGTCAGTCAGTTTGTCAGTCAGTCAGTCAGTCAGTCAGTCCAGTCTCAGTCAGTCAGGCAGTTAGTCAGTCAGTCTCGGTCAGTCAGTGAGTCAGTCAGTCAGTATCAGTCAGTCAGTGAGTCAGTCTGTCAGTCAGGCAGTATCAGTCAGGCAGTAAGACTCCGCTCGACAGAACTCCGATAGCCTAATGGCTAGACCGCTGGTCTTCCAAGCGAGTGGCCTGGGTTCGAGTCCCAGCCGGAGCGAATATCTTCAATGTATATATTTCTTTTCTAATTTGAAAATTCTTTTTTTTTTCAATTTCTTTCCTTTGCAATTATTGATTATTTATGTAGGGAAGAAAATTCTGAGTCAGTTTAATTTTTCGACACGAAGATTTCAAAGTGTTTAAATAAACAACTACCAAGGTGCATTTTTTGTTTTTATTATATTTAAAACTCCCACCGACAGAGCTCCCATAGACTAATGGCTAGAGTGTTAGGCTTCCAAGCGAGTGGTCGTGGGTTCGAGTCCCAGCCTGAACGAAAATCTTCAATGTATACTTTTAGTTTCTAATTTGAAATTTCTTCTTCTTTTTTTTTTAATTTTTCTCTTTTGCGAATATTGATTATTTATGTAGGGAGAAAAATTCTGAGTCAGTTTAATTATTCGACCAGTAAATTTCAAAGTGTTTGAATCAATAATTACCAAGGTGCATTTTTTGTTTTTATTATATTTAAGACTTCCATCGACAGAGCTCCGATAGCCTAATGGCTAGACCGTTAGGTTCCAAGCGCGTGGTACTGGGTTCGAGTCCCGGCCGGAACGAAAATCTTCCATGTATATATTTCTCTTCTAATTTGAAGATTCTTTTTTTTTTCAATTTCTTTCTTTTGCAAATATGGATTATTTATGTACGGAAGAAAATTCTGAGTCAGTTTAATCATTCGACCTTTAGATTTCAAAGATTTTAGATCAATAATTACTAAGGTGCATTTTTTGTTTTTATTATAATTAAGACACCGATCAACAGAAATCCGATAGTATATTGGCGAGAGCGTTGGGCTTCCATGAGTGTCGCCCTGGGTTCAAATCCCAGCCGGAAAGGAAATCTTAAATGCAAATATTTTTTTCTAATTTTATAATTCTTTTTTTTTTTATTTTTCCCTTTTGCGAAGTCAGTCAGTCAGTCTGACAGTCAATCAGTCAAGCACTCAGTCATTCAGTCTCAGTCAGTCAGTCCAGTCAGTCAGTCACTCAGTCAGTCAGTTAGTCCTTCAGCCAGTCAGTCAAGCAGTCAGTCATTTAGTCTCAGTCAGTCAGTCATTCAGTCAGTCAGTCAGTCAGGCAGTCAGTCAGTCAGTCAGTCGGTCAGTCCTGTGCAGTCAGTTAGTCACTAAAGCAGTCAGTCAGTCTCAGTCAGTCAGTCAGTCAGTCAGTCCAGTCCAGTCTCAGTCAGTCAGTCAGTCAGTCTCGGTCAGTCAGTCAGTCAGTCATTCAGTCAGTCAGTCAGTCAGGCAGTCAGTCAGTCGGTCAGCCTTATTCAGTCAGTCTGTCAGTCAGTCAGTCAGTCAGCCTTATTCAGTCAGTCTGTCAGTCATCCTTATTCAGTCAGTCTGTCAGTCAGTCAGTCGGTCAGTCCTGTCCAGTCAGTTAGTCAGTCAAGCAGTCAGTCAGGTAGTCAAGCAGTCAGTCAGTCAGTGTCAGTCAGTCATTTAGTCATTCAGTCAGTCAGTGAAATAGCCAGTCAGAGAGTCAAGCAGTCAGTCAGTCAGTCTCAGTCAGTCAGTTAGTCAGTCAGTCAGTCAGTCAGTCAGTCAGTCCAGTCTCAGTCAGTCAGGCAGTTAGTCATTCAGTCTCGGTCAGTCAGTGAGTCAGTCAGTCAGTATCAGTCAGTCAGTGAGTCAGTCTGTCAGTCAGGCAGTATCAGTCAGGCAGTAAGACTCCGCTCGACAGAACTCCGATAGCCTAATGGCTAGACCGCTGGTCTTCCAAGCGAGTGGCCTGGGTTCGAGTCCCAGCCGGAGCGAATATCTTCAATGTATATATTTCTTTTCTAATTTGAAAATTCTTTTTTTTTTCAATTTCTTTCCTTTGCAATTATTGATTATTTATGTAGGGAAGAAAATTCTGAGTCAGTTTAATTTTTCGACACGAAGATTTCAAAGTGTTTAAATAAACAATTACCAAGGTGCATTTTTTGTTTTTATTATATTTAAAACTCCCACTGACAGAGCTCCCATAGACTAATGGCTAGAGTGTTAGGCTTCCAAGCGAGTGGCCCTGGGTTCGAGTCCCAGCCTGAACGAAAATCTTCAATGTATACTTTTAGTTTCTAATTTGAAATTTCTTCTTCTTTTTTTTTTAATTTTTCTCTTTTGCGAATATTGATTATTTATGTAGAGAGAAAAATTCTGAGTCAGTTTAATTATTCGACCTGTAAATTTCAAAGTGTTTGAATCAATAATTACCAAGGTGCATTTTTTGTTTTTATTATATTTAAGACTTCCGTCGACAGAGCTCCGATAGCCTAATGGCTAGACCGTTGGGTTCCTAGCGCGTGGTACTGGGTTCGAGTCCCGGCCGGAAAGGAAATCTTAAATGCAAATATTTTTTTCTAATTTTATAATTCTTTTTTTTTTATTTTTCCCTTTTGCGAAGTCAGTCAGTCAGTCTGACAGTCAATCAGTCAAGCACTCAGTCATTCAGTCTCAGTCAGTCAGTCCAGTCAGTCAGTCACTCAGTCAGTCAGTCAGTCACTCAGTCAGTCAGTTAGTCCTTCAGCCAGTCAGTCAAGCAGTCAGTCATTTAGTCTCAGTCAGTCAATCATTCAGTCAGTTAGTCAGTCAGGCAGTCAGTCAGTCAGTCAGTCGGTCAGTCCTGTGCAGTCAGTTAGTCACTAAAGCAGTCAGTCAGTCTCAGTCAGTCAGTCAGTCAGTCAGTCCAGTCCAGTCTCAGTCAGTCAGTCAGTCAGTCTCGGTCAGTCAGTCAGTCAGTCATTCAGTCAGTCAGTCAGTCAGGCAGTCAGTCAGTCGGTCAGCCTTATTCAGTCAGTCTGTCAGTCAGTCAGTCAGTCAGCCTTATTCAGTCAGTCTGTCAGTCATCCTTATTCAGTCAGTCTGTCAGTCAGTCAGTCGGTCAGTCCTGTCCAGTCAGTTAGTCAGTCAAGCAGTCAGTCAGGTAGTCAAGCAGTCAGTCAGTCAGTGTCAGTCAGTCATTTAGTCATTCAGTCAGTCAGTGAAATAGCCAGTCAGAGAGTCAAGCAGTCAGTCAGTCAGTCAGTCAGTCCAGTCTCAGTCAGTCAGGCAGTTAGTCATTCAGTCTCGGTCAGTCAGTGAGTCAGTCAGTCAGTATCAGTCAGTCAGTGAGTCAGTCTGTCAGTCAGGCAGTATCAGTCAGGCAGTAAGACTCCGCTCGACAGAACTCCGATAGCCTAATGGCTAGACCGCTGGTCTTCCAAGCGAGTGGCCTGGGTTCGAGTCCCAGCCGGAGCGAATATCTTCAATGTATATATTTCTTTTCTAATTCGAAAATTCTTTTTTTTTTTGAATTTCTTTCCTTTGCAATTATTGATTATTTATGTAGGGAAGAAAATTCTGAGTCAGTTTAATTTTTCGACACGAAGATTTCAAAGTGTTTAAATAAACAATTACCAAGGTGCATTTTTTGTTTTTATTATATTTAAAACTCCCACCGACAGAGCTCCCATAGACTAATGGCTAGAGTGTTAGGCTTCCAAGCGAGTGGCCCTGGGTTCGAGTCCCAGCCTGAACGAAAATCTTCAATGTATACTTTTAGTTTCTAATTTGAAATTTCTTCTTCTTTTTTTTTTAATTTTTCTCTTTTGCGAATATTGATTATTTATGTAGGGAGAAAAATTCTGAGTCAGTTTAATTATTCGACCTGTAAATTTCAAAGTGTTTGAACAATAATTACCAAGGTGCATTTTTTGTTTTTATTATATTTAAGACTTCCATCGACAGAGCTCCGATAGCCTAATGGCTAGACCGTTGGGTTCCTAGCGCGTGGTACTGGGTTCGAGTCCCGGCCGGAAAGGAAATCTTAAATGCAAATATTTTTTTCTAATTTTATAATTCTTTTTTTTTTATTTTTCCCTTTTGCGAAGTCAGTCCGTCAGTCTGACAGTCAATCAGTCAAGCACTCAGTCATTCAGTCTCAGTCAGTCAGTCCAGTCAGTCAGTCACTCAGTCAGTCAGTTAGTCCTTCAGCCAGTCAGTCAAGCAGTCAGTCATTTAGTCTCAGTCAGTCAGTCATTCAGTCAGTCAGTCAGTCAGGCAGTCAGTCAGTCAGTCAGTCGGTCAGTCCTGTGCAGTCAGTTAGTCACTAAAGCAGTCAGTCAGTCTCAGTCAGTCAGTCAGTCAGTCAGTCCAGTCCAGTCTCAGTCAGTCAGTCAGTCAGTCTCGGTCAGTCAGTCAGTCAGTCATTCAGTCAGTCAGTCAGTCAGGCAGTCAGTCAGTCGGTCAGCCTTATTCAGTCAGTCTGTCAGTCAGTCAGTCAGTCAGCCTTATTCAGTCAGTCTGTCAGTCATCCTTATTCAGTCAGTCTGTCAGTCAGTCAGTCGGTCAGTCCTGTCCAGTCAGTTAGTCAGTCAAGCAGTCAGTCAGGTAGTCAAGCAGTCAGTCAGTCAGTGTCAGTCAGTCATTTAGTCATTCAGTCAGTCAGTGAAATAGCCAGTCAGAAAGTCAAGCAGTCAGTCAGTCAGTCTCAGTCAGTCAGTTAGTCAGTCAGTCAGTCAGTCAGTCAGTCAGTCCAGTCTCAGTCAGTCAGGCAGTTAGTCAGTCAGTCTCGGTCAGTCAGTGAGTCAGTCAGTCAGTATCAGTCAGTCAGTGAGTCAGTCTGTCAGTCAGGCAGTATCAGTCAGGCAGTAAGACTCCGCTCGACAGAACTCCGATAGCCTAATGGCTAGACCGCTGGTCTTCCAAGCGAGTGGCCTGGGTTCGAGTCCCAGCCGGAGCGAATATCTTCAATGTATATATTTCTTTTCTAATTTGAAAATTCTTTTTTTTTTCAATTTCTTTCCTTTGCAATTATTGATTATTTATGTAGGGAAGAAAATTCTGAGTCAGTTTAATTTTTCGACACGAAGATTTCAAAGTGTTTAAATAAACAATTACCAAGGTGCATTTTTTGTTTTTATTATATTTAAAACTCCCACCGACAGAGCTCCCATAGACTAATGGCTAGAGTGTTAGGCTTCCAAGCGAGTGGCCCTGGGTTCGAGTCCCAGCCTGAACGAAAATCTTCAATGTATACTATTAGTTTCTAATTTGAAATTTCTTCTTCTTTTTTTTTTTAATTTTTCTCTTTTGCGAATATTGATTATTTATGTAGGGAGAAAAATTCTGAGTCAGTTTAATTATTCGACCTGTAAATTTCAAAGTGTTTGAATCAATAATTACCAAGGTGCATTTTTTGTTTTTATTATATTTAAGACTTCCATCGACAGAGCTCCGATAGCCTAATGGCTAGACCGTTGGGTTCCTAGCGCGTGGTACTGGGTTCGAGTCCCGGCCGGAAAGGAAATCTTAAATGCAAATATTTTTTTCTAATTTTATAATTCTTTTTTTTATTTTTCCCTTTTGCGAAGTCAGTCAGTCAGTCTGACAGTCAATCAGTCAAGCACTCAGTCATTCAGTCTCAGTCAGTCAGTCCAGTCAGTCAGTCACTCAGTCAGTCAGTTAGTCCTTCAGCCAGTCAGTCAAGCAGTCAGTCATTTAGTCTCAGTCAGTCAGTCATTCAGTCAGTCAGTCAGTCAGTCAGGCAGTCAGTCAGTCAGTCAGTCGGTCAGTCCTGTGCAGTCAGTTAGTCACTTAAGCAGTCAGTCAGTCTCAGTCAGTCAGTCAGTCAGTCAGTCCAGTCCAGTCTCAGTCAGTCAGTCAGTCAGTCTCGGTCAGTCAGTCAGTCAGTCATTCAGTCAGTCAGGCAGTCAGTCAGTCGGTCAGCCTTATTCAGTCAGTCAGTCAGTCAGTCAGCCTTATTCAGTCAGTCTGTCAGTCAGTCAGTCGGTCAGTCCTGTCCAGTCAGTTAGTCAGTCAAGCAGTCAGTCAGGTAGTCAAGCAGTCAGTCAGTCAGTGTCAGTCAGTCATTTAGTCATTCAGTCAGTCAGTGAAATAGCCAGTCAGAGAGTCAAGCAGTCAGTCAGTCAGTCTCAGTCAGTCAGTTTGTCAGTCAGTCAGTCTCAGTCAGTCAGTTTGTCAGTCAGTCAGTCAGTCAGTCAGTCCAGTCTCAGTCAGTCAGGCAGTTAGTCAGTCAGTCTCGGTCAGTCAGTGAGTCAGTCAGTCAGTATCAGTCAGTCAGTGAGTCAGTCTGTCAGTCAGGCAGTATCAGTCAGGCAGTAAGACTCCGCTCGACAGAACTCCGATAGCCTAATGGCTAGACCGCTGGTCTTCCAAGCGAGTGGCCTGGGTTCGAGTCCCAGCCGGAGCGAATATCTTCAATGTATATATTTCTTTTCTAATTTGAAAATTCTTTTTTTTTTCAATTTCTTTCCTTTGCAATTATTGATTATTTATGTAGGGAAGAAAATTCTGAGTCAGTTTAATTTTTCTACACGAAGATTTCAAAGTGTTTAAATAAACAACTACCAAGGTGCATTTTTTGTTTTTATTATATTTAAAACTCCCACCGACAGAGCTCCCATAGACTAATGGCTAGAGTGTTAGGCTTCCAAGCGAGTGGTCCTGGGTTCGAGTCCCAGCCTGAACGAAAATCTTCAATGTATACTTTTAGTTTCTAATTTGAAATTTCTTCTTCTTTTTTTTTTAATTTTTCTCTTTTGCGAATATTGATTATTTATGTAGGGAGAAAAATTCTGAGTCAGTTTAATTATTCGACCAGTAAATTTCAAAGTGTTTGAATCAATAATTACCAAGGTGCATTTTTTGTTTTTATTATATTTAAGACTTCCATCGACAGAGCTCCGATAGCCTAATGGCTAGACCGTTAGGTTCCAAGCGCGTGGTACTGGGTTCGAGTCCCGGCCGGAACGAAAATCTTCCATGTATATATTTCTCTTCTAATTTGAAGATTCTTTTTTTTTTCAATTTCTTTCTTTTGCAAATATGGATTATTTATGTACGGAAGAAAATTCTGAGTCAGTTTAATCATTCGACCTTTAGATTTCAAAGATTTTAGATCAATAATTACTAAGGTGCATTTTTTGTTTTTATTATAATTAAGACACCGATCAACAGAAATCCGATAGTATATTGGCGAGAGCGTTGGGCTTCCATGAGTGTCGCCCTGGGTTCAAATCCCAGCCGGAAAGGAAATCTTAAATGCAAATATTTTTTTCTAATTTTATAATTCTTTTTTTTTTTATTTTTCCCTTTTGCGAAGTCAGTCAGTCAGTCTGACAGTCAATCAGTCAAGCACTCAGTCATTCAGTCTCAGTCAGTCAGTCCAGTCAGTCAGTCACTCAGTCAGTCAGTTAGTCCTTCAGCCAGTCAGTCAAGCAGTCAGTCATTTAGTCTCAGTCAGTCAGTCATTCAGTCAGTCAGTCAGTCAGGCAGTCAGTCAGTCAGTCAGTCGGTCAGTCCTGTGCAGTCAGTTAGTCACTAAAGCAGTCAGTCAGTCTCAGTCAGTCAGTCAGTCAGTCAGTCCAGTCCAGTCTCAGTCAGTCAGTCAGTCAGTCTCGGTCAGTCAGTCAGTCAGTCATTCAGTCAGTCAGTCAGTCAGGCAGTCAGTCAGTCGGTCAGCCTTATTCAGTCAGTCTGTCAGTCAGTCAGTCAGTCAGCCTTATTCAGTCAGTCTGTCAGTCATCCTTATTCAGTCAGTCTGTCAGTCAGTCAGTCGGTCAGTCCTGTCCAGTCAGTTAGTCAGTCAAGCAGTCAGTCAGGTAGTCAAGCAGTCAGTCAGTCAGTGTCAGTCAGTCATTTAGTCATTCAGTCAGTCAGTGAAATAGCCAGTCAGAGAGTCAAGCAGTCAGTCAGTCAGTCTCAGTCAGTCAGTTAGTCAGTCAGTCAGTCAGTCAGTCAGTCAGTCCAGTCTCAGTCAGTCAGGCAGTTAGTCATTCAGTCTCGGTCAGTCAGTGAGTCAGTCAGTCAGTATCAGTCAGTCAGTGAGTCAGTCTGTCAGTCAGGCAGTATCAGTCAGGCAGTAAGACTCCGCTCGACAGAACTCCGATAGCCTAATGGCTAGACCGCTGGTCTTCCAAGCGAGTGGCCTGGGTTCGAGTCCCAGCCGGAGCGAATATCTTCAATGTATATATTTCTTTTCTAATTTGAAAATTCTTTTTTTTTTCAATTTCTTTCCTTTGCAATTATTGATTATTTATGTAGGGAAGAAAATTCTGAGTCAGTTTAATTTTTCGACACGAAGATTTCAAAGTGTTTAAATAAACAATTACCAAGGTGCATTTTTTGTTTTTATTATATTTAAAACTCCCACTGACAGAGCTCCCATAGACTAATGGCTAGAGTGTTAGGCTTCCAAGCGAGTGGCCCTGGGTTCGAGTCCCAGCCTGAACGAAAATCTTCAATGTATACTTTTAGTTTCTAATTTGAAATTTCTTCTTCTTTTTTTTTTAATTTTTCTCTTTTGCGAATATTGATTATTTATGCAGAGAGAAAAATTCTGAGTCAGTTTAATTATTCGACCTGTAAATTTCAAAGTGTTTGAATCAATAATTACCAAGGTGCATTTTTTGTTTTTATTATATTTAAGACTTCCGTCGACAGAGCTCCGATAGCCTAATGGCTAGACCGTTGGGTTCCTAGCGCGTGGTACTGGGTTCGAGTCCCGGCCGGAAAGGAAATCTTAAATGCAAATATTTTTTTCTAATTTTATAATTCTTTTTTTTTTTATTTTTCCCTTTTGCGAAGTCAGTCAGTCAGTCTGACAGTCAATCAGTCAAGCACTCAGTCATTCAGTCTCAGTCAGTCAGTCCAGTCAGTCAGTCACTCAGTCAGTCAGTCAGTCACTCAGTCAGTCAGTTAGTCCTTCAGCCAGTCAGTCATTCAGTCAGTCAGTCAGTCAGGCAGTCAGTCAGTCAGTCAGTCGGTCAGTCCTGTGCAGTCAGTTAGTCACTAAAGCAGTCAGTCAGTCTCAGTCAGTCAGTCAGTCAGTCAGTCCAGTCCAGTCTCAGTCAGTCAGTCAGTCAGTCTCGGTCAGTCAGTCAGTCAGTCATTCAGTCAGTCAGTCAGTCAGGCAGTCAGTCAGTCGGTCAGCCTTATTCAGTCAGTCTGTCAGTCAGTCAGTCAGTCAGCCTTATTCAGTCAGTCTGTCAGTCATCCTTATTCAGTCAGTCTGTCAGTCAGTCAGTCGGTCAGTCCTGTCCAGTCAGTTAGTCAGTCAAGCAGTCAGTCAGGTAGTCAAGCAGTCAGTTCGTCAGTGTCAGTCAGTCATTTAGTCATTCAGTCAGTCAGTGAAATAGCCAGTCAGAGAGTCAAGCAGTCAGTCAGTCAGTCAGTCAGTCCAGTCTCAGTCAGTCAGGCAGTTAGTCAGTCAGTCTCGGTCAGTCAGTGAGTCAGTCAGTCAGTATCAGTCAGTCAGTGAGTCAGTCTGTCAGTCAGGCAGTATCAGTCAGGCAGTAAGACTCCGCTCGACAGAACTCCGATAGCCTAATGGCTAGACCGCTGGTCTTCCAAGCGAGTGGCCTGGGTTCGAGTCCCAGCCGGAGCGAATATCTTCAATGTATATATTTCTTTTCTAATTTGAAAATTCTTTTTTTTTCAATTTCTTTCCTTTGCAATTATTGATTATTTATGTAGGGAAGAAAATTCTGAGTCAGTTTAATTTTTCGACACGAAGATTTCAAAGTGTTTAAATAAACAATTACCAAGGTGCATTTTTTGTTTTTATTATATTTAAAACTCCCACCGACAGAGCTCCCATAGACTAATGGCTAGAGTGTTAGGCTTCCAAGCGAGTGGCCCTGGGTTCGAGTCCCAGCCTGATCGAAAATCTTCAATGTATACTTTTAGTTTCTAATTTGAAATTTCTTCTTCTTTTTTTTTTAATTTTTCTCTTTTGCGAATATTGATTATTTATGTAGGGAGAAAAATTCTGAGTCAGTTTAATTATTCGACCTGTAAATTTCAAAGTGTTTGAATCAATAATTACCAAGGTGCATTTTTTGTTTTTATTATATTTAAGACTTCCATCGACAGAGCTCCGATAGCCTAATGGCTAGACCGTTGGGTTCCTAGCGCGTGGTACTGGGTTCGAGTCCCGGCCGGAAAGGAAATCTTAAATGCAAATATTTTTTTCTAATTTTATAATTCTTTTTTTTTTATTTTTCGCTTTTGCGAAGTCAGTCAGTCAGTCTGACAGTCAATCAGTCAAGCACTCAGTCATTCAGTCTCAGTCAGTCAGTCCAGTCAGTCAGTCACTCAGTCAGTCAGTTAGTCCTTCAGCCAGTCAGTCAAGCAGTCAGTCATTTAGTCTCAGTCAGTCAGTCATTCAGTCAGTCAGTCAGTCAGTCAGTCAGTCAGTCGGTCAGTCCTGTGCAGTCAGTTAGTCACTAAAGCAGTCAGTCAGTCTCAGTCAGTCAGTCAGTCAGTCAGTCCAGTCCAGTCTCAGTCAGTCAGTCAGTCAGTCTCGGTCAGTCAGTCAGTCAGTCAGTCAGTCAGTCAGGCAGTCAGTCAGTCGGTCAGCCTTATTCAGTCAGTCTGTCAGTCAGTCAGTCAGTCAGCCTTATTCAGTCAGTCTGTCAGTCATCCTTATTCAGTCAGTCTGTCAGTCAGTCAGTCGGTCAGTCCTGTCCAGTCAGTTAGTCAGTCAAGCAGTCAGTCAGGTAGTCAAGCAGTCAGTCAGTCAGTGTCAGTCAGTCATTTAGTCATTCAGTCAGTCAGTGAAATAGCCAGTCAGAGAGTCAAGCAGTCAGTCAGTCAGTCTCAGTCAGTCAGTTAGTCAGTCAGTCAGTCAGTCAGTCAGTCAGTCCAGTCTCAGTCAGTCAGGCAGTTAGTCAGTCAGTCTCGGTCAGTCAGTGAGTCAGTCAGTCAGTATCAGTCAGTCAGTGAGTCAGTCTGTCAGTCAGGCAGTATCAGTCAGGCAGTAAGACTCCGCTCGACAGAACTCCGATAGCCTAATGGCTAGACCGCTGGTCTTCCAAGCGAGTGGCCTGGGTTCGAGTCCCAGCCGGAGCGAATATCTTCAATGTATATATTTCTTTTCTAATTTGAAAATTCTTTTTTTTGCAATTTCTTTCCTTTGCAATTATTGATTATTTATGTAGGGAAGAAAAATCTGAGTTCTTTTAATTTCTCGACACGAAGATTTCAAAGTGTTTAAATGAACAATTACCAAGGTGCATTTTTTGTTTTTATTATATTTAAAACTCCCACCGACAGAGCTCCCATAGACTAATGGCTAGAGTGTTAGGCTTCCAAGCGAGTGGCCCTGGGTTCGAGTCCCAGCCTGAACGAAAATCTTCAATGTATACTTTTAGTTTCTAATTTGAAATTTCTTCTTCTTTTTTTTTTAATTTTTCTCTTTTGCGAATATTGATTATTTATGTAGGGAGAAAAATTCTGAGTCAGTTTAATTATTCGACCTGTAAATTTCAAAGTGTTTGAATCAATAATTACCAAGGTGCATTTTTGTTTTTATTATATTTAAGACTTCCATCGACAGAGCTCCGATAGCCTAATGGCTAGACCGTTGGGTTCCAAGCGCGTGGTACTGGGTTCGAGTCCCGGCCGGAACGAAAATCTTCCATGTATATATTT
This sequence comes from Uloborus diversus, assembly GCF_026930045.1. NCBI lineage: Eukaryota > Metazoa > Arthropoda > Arachnida > Araneae > Uloboridae > Uloborus > Uloborus diversus. The sequence continues at coordinate 38,265 of NW_026558359.1, read as the reverse complement.
CTCTTCTAATTTGAAGATTCTTTTTTTTTTCAATTTCTTTCTTTTGCAAATATGGATTATTTATGTACGGAAGAAAATTCTGAGTCAGTTTAATCATTCGACCTTTAGATTTCAAAGATTTTAGATCAATAATTACTAAGGTGCATTTTTTGTTTTTATTATAATTAAGACACCGACCAACAGAAATCCGATAGTATATTGGCGAGAGCGTTGGGCTTCCATGAGTGTCGCCCTGGGTTCAAATCCCAGCCGGAAAGGAAATCTTAAATGCAAATATTTTTTTCTAATTTTATAATTCTTTTTTTTTTATTTTTCCCTTTTGCGAAGTCAGTCAGTCAGTCTGACAGTCAATCAGTCAAGCACTCAGTCATTCAGTCTCAGTCAGTCAGTCCAGTCAGTCAGTCACTCAGTCAGTCAGTTAGTCCTTCAGCCAGTCAGTCAAGCAGTCAGTCATTTAGTCTCAGTCAGTCAGTCATTCAGTCAGTCAGTCAGTCAGGCAGTCAGTCAGTCAGTCGTTCAGTCCTGTGCAGTCAGTTAGTCACTAAAGCAGTCAGTCAGTCTCAGTCAGTCAGTCAGTCAGTCAGTCCAGTCCAGTCTCAGTCAGTCAGTCAGTCAGTCTCGGTCAGTCAGTCAGTCAGTCATTCAGTCAGTCAGTCAGTCAGGCAGTCAGTCAGTCGGTCAGCCTTATTCAGTCAGTCTGTCAGTCAGTCAGCCTTATTCAGTCAGTCTGTCAGTCATCCTTATTCAGTCAGTCTGTCAGGCAGTCAGTCGGTCAGTCCTGTCCAGTCAGTTAGTCAGTCAAGCAGTCAGTCAGGTAGTCAAGCAGTCAGTCAGTCAGTGTCAGTCAGTCATTTAGTCATTCAGTCAGTCAGTGAAATAGCCAGTCAGAGAGTCAAGCAGTCAGTCAGTCAGTCTCAGTCAGTCAGTTAGTCAGTCAGTCAGTCAGTCAGTCCAGTCTCAGTCAGTCAGGCAGTTAGTCAGTCAGTCTCGGTCAGTCAGTGAGTCAGTCAGTCAGTATCAGTCAGTCAGTGAGTCAGTCTGTCTGTCAGGCAGTATCAGTCAGGCAGTAAGACTCCGCTCGACAGAACTCCGATAGCCTAATGGCTAGACCGCTGGTCTTCCAAGCGAGTGGCCTGGGTTCGAGTCCCAGCCGGAGCGAATATCTTTAATGTATATATTTCTTTTCTAATTTGAAAATTCTTTTTTTTTCAATTTCTTTCCTTTGCAATTATTGATTATTTATGTAGGGAAGAAAATTCTGAGTCAGTTTAATTTTTCGACACGAAGATTTCAAAGTGTTTAAATAAACAATTACCAAGGTGCATTTTTTGTTTTTATTATATTTAAAACTCCCACCGACAGAGCTCCTATAGACTAATGGCTAGAGTGTTAGGCTTCCAAGCGAGTGGCCCTGGGGTCGAGTCCCAGCCTGAATGAAAATCTTCAATGTATACTTTTAGTTTCTAATTTGAAATTTTCTTCTTCTTTTTTTTTTAATTTTTCTCTTTTGCGAATATTGATTATTTATGTAGGGAGAAAAATTCTGAGTCAGTTTAATTATTCGACCTGTAAATTTCAAAGTGTTTGAATCAATAATTACCAAGGTGCATTTTTTGTTTTTATTATATTTAAGACTTCCATCGACAGAGCTCCGATAGCCTAATGGCTAGACCGTTGGGTTCCTAGCGCGTGGTACTGGGTTCGAGTCCCGGCCGGAAAGGAAATCTTAAATGCAAATATTTTTTTCTAATTTTATAATTCTTTTTTTTATTTTTCCCTTTTGCGAAGTCAGTCAGTCAGTCTGACAGTCAATCAGTCAAGCACTCAGTCATTCAGTCTCAGTCAGTCAGTCCAGTCAGTCAGTCACTCAGTCAGTCAGTTAGTCCTTCAGCCAGTCAGTCAAGCAGTCAGTCATTTAGTCTCAGTCAGTCAGTCATTCAGTCAGTCAGTCAGTCAGGCAGTCAGTCAGTCAGTCAGTCGGTCAGTCCTGTGCAGTCAGTTAGTCACTAAAGCAGTCAGTCAGTCTCAGTCAGTCAGTCAGTCAGTCAGTCCAGTCCAGTCTCAGTCAGTCAGTCAGTCAGTCTCGGTCAGTCAGTCAGTCAGTCATTCAGTCAGTCAGGCAGTCAGTCAGTCGGTCAGCCTTATTCAGTCAGTCAGTCAGTCAGTCAGCCTTATTCAGTCAGTCTGTCAGTCAGTCAGTCGGTCAGTCCTGTCCAGTCAGTTAGTCAGTCAAGCAGTCAGTCAGGTAGTCAAGCAGTCAGTCAGTCAGTGTCAGTCAGTCATTTAGTCATTCAGTCAGTCAGTGAAATAGCCAGTCAGAGAGTCAAGCAGTCAGTCAGTCAGTCTCAGTCAGTCAGTTTGTCAGTCAGTCAGTCTCAGTCAGTCAGTTTGTCAGTCAGTCAGTCAGTCAGTCAGTCCAGTCTCAGTCAGTCAGGCAGTTAGTCAGTCAGTCTCGGTCAGTCAGTGAGTCAGTCAGTCAGTATCAGTCAGTCAGTGAGTCAGTCTCTCAGTCAGGCAGTATCAGTCAGGCAGTAAGACTCCGCTCGACAGAACTCCGATAGCCTAATGGCTAGACCGCTGGTCTTCCAAGCGAGTGGCCTGGGTTCGAGTCCCAGCCGGAGCGAATATCTTCAATGTATATATTTCTTTTCTAATTTGAAAATTCTTTTTTTTTTCAATTTCTTTCCTTTGCAATTATTGATTATTTATGTAGGGAAGAAAATTCTGAGTCAGTTTAATTTTTCGACACGAAGATTTCAAAGTGTTTAAATAAACAACTACCAAGGTGCATTTTTTGTTTTTATTATATTTAAAACTCCCACCGACAGAGCTCCCATAGACTAATGGCTAGAGTGTTAGGCTTCCAAGCGAGTGGTCCTGGGTTCGAGTCCCAGCCTGAACGAAAATCTTCAATGTATACTTTTAGTTTCTAATTTGAAATTTCTTCTTCTTTTTTTTTTAATTTTTCTCTTTTGCGAATATTGATTATTTATGTAGGGAGAAAAATTCTGAGTCAGTTTAATTATTCGACCAGTAAATTTCAAAGTGTTTGAATCAATAATTACCAAGGTGCATTTTTTGTTTTTATTATATTTAAGACTTCCATCGACAGAGCTCCGATAGCCTAATGGCTAGACCGTTAGGTTCCAAGCGCGTGGTACTGGGTTCGAGTCCCGGCCGGAACGAAAATCTTCCATGTATATATTTCTCTTCTAATTTGAAGATTCTTTTTTTTTTCAATTTCTTTCTTTTGCAAATATGGATTATTTATGTACGGAAGAAAATTCTGAGTCAGTTTAATCATTCGACCTTTAGATTTCAAAGATTTTAGATCAATAATTACTAAGGTGCATTTTTTGTTTTTATTATAATTAAGACACCGATCAACAGAAATCCGATAGTATATTGGCGAGAGCGTTGGGCTTCCATGAGTGTCGCCCTGGGTTCAAATCCCAGCCGGAAAGGAAATCTTAAATGCAAATATTTTTTTCTAATTTTATAATTCTTTTTTTTTTATTTTTCCCTTTTGCGAAGTCAGTCAGTCAGTCTGACAGTCAATCAGTCAAGCACTCAGTCATTCAGTCTCAGTCAGTCAGTCCAGTCAGTCAGTCACTCAGTCAGTCAGTTAGTCCTTCAGCCAGTCAGTCAAGCAGTCAGTCATTTAGTCTCAGTCAGTCAGTCATTCAGTCAGTCAGTCAGTCAGGCAGTCAGTCAGTCAGTCAGTCGGTCAGTCCTGTGCAGTCAGTTAGTCACTAAAGCAGTCAGTCAGTCTCAGTCAGTCAGTCAGTCAGTCAGTCCAGTCCAGTCTCAGTCAGTCAGTCAGTCAGTCTCGGTCAGTCAGTCAGTCAGTCATTCAGTCAGTCAGTCAGTCAGGCAGTCAGTCAGTCGGTCAGCCTTATTCAGTCAGTCTGTCAGTCAGTCAGTCAGTCAGCCTTATTCAGTCAGTCTGTCAGTCATCCTTATTCAGTCAGTCTGTCAGTCAGTCAGTCGGTCAGTCCTGTCCAGTCAGTTAGTCAGTCAAGCAGTCAGTCAGGTAGTCAAGCAGTCAGTCAGTCAGTGTCAGTCAGTCATTTAGTCATTCAGTCAGTCAGTGAAATAGCCAGTCAGAGAGTCAAGCAGTCAGTCAGTCAGTCTCAGTCAGTCAGTTAGTCAGTCAGTCAGTCAGTCAGTCAGTCAGTCCAGTCTCAGTCAGTCAGGCAGTTAGTCATTCAGTCTCGGTCAGTCAGTGAGTCAGTCAGTCAGTATCAGACAGTCAGTGAGTCAGTCTGTCAGTCAGGCAGTATCAGTCAGGCAGTAAGACTCCGCTCGACAGAACTCCGATAGCCTAATGGCTAGACCGCTGGTCTTCCAAGCGAGTGGCCTGGGTTCGAGTCCCAGCCGGAGCGAATATCTTCAATGTATATATTTCTTTTCTAATTTGAAAATTCTTTTTTTTTTCAATTTCTTTCCTTTGCAATTATTGATTATTTATGTAGGGAAGAAAATTCTGAGTCAGTTTAATTTTTCGACACGAAGATTTCAAAGTGTTTAAATAAACAATTACCAAGGTGCATTTTTTGTTTTTATTATATTTAAAACTCCCACTGACAGAGCTCCCATAGACTAATGGCTAGAGTGTTAGGCTTCCAAGCGAGTGGCCCTGGGTTCGAGTCCCAGCCTGAACGAAAATCTTCAATGTATACTTTTAGTTTCTAATTTGAAATTTCTTCTTCTTTTTTTTTTAATTTTTCTCTTTTGCGAATATTGATTATTTATGTAGAGAGAAAAATTCTGAGTCAGTTTAATTATTCGACCTGTAAATTTCAAAGTGTTTGAATCAATAATTACCAAGGTGCATTTTTTGTTTTTATTATATTTAAGACTTCCGTCGACAGAGCTCCGATAGCCTAATGGCTAGACCGTTGGGTTCCTAGCGCGTGGTACTGGGTTCGAGTCCCGGCCGGAAAGGAAATCTTAAATGCAAATATTTTTTTCTAATTTTATAATTCTTTTTTTTTTATTTTTCCCTTTTGCGAAGTCAGTCAGTCAGTCTGACAGTCAATCAGTCAAGCACTCAGTCATTCAGTCTCAGTCAGTCAGTCCAGTCAGTCAGTCACTCAGTCAGTCAGTCAGTCACTCAGTCAGTCAGTTAGTCCTTCAGCCAGTCAGTCAAGCAGTCAGTCATTTAGTCTCAGTCAGTCAATCATTCAGTCAGTTAGTCAGTCAGGCAGTCAGTCAGTCAGTCAGTCGGTCAGTCCTGTGCAGTCAGTTAGTCACTAAAGCAGTCAGTCAGTCTCAGTCAGTCAGTCAGTCAGTCAGTCCAGTCCAGTCTCAGTCAGTCAGTCAGTCAGTCTCGGTCAGTCAGTCAGTCAGTCATTCAGTCAGTCAGTCAGTCAGGCAGTCAGTCAGTCGGTCAGCCTTATTCAGTCAGTCTGTCAGTCAGTCTGTCAGTCAGTCAGTCAGTCAGCCTTATTCAGTCAGTCTGTCAGACATCCTTATTCAGTCAGTCTGTCAGTCAGTCAGTCGGTCAGTCCTGTCCAGTCAGTTAGTCAGTCAAGCAGTCAGTCAGGTAGTCAAGCAGTCAGTCAGGTAGTCAAGCAGTCAGTCAGTCAGTGTCAGTCAGTCATTTAGTCATTCAGTCAGTCAGTGAAATAGCCAGTCAGAGAGTCAAGCAGTCAGTCAGTCAGTCAGTCAGTCCAGTCTCAGTCAGTCAGGCAGTTAGTCATTCAGTCTCGGTCAGTCAGTGAGTCAGTCAGTCAGTATCAGTCAGTCAGTGAGTCAGTCTGTCAGTCAGGCAGTATCAGTCAGGCAGTAAGACTCCGCTCGACAGAACTCCGATAGCCTAATGGCTAGACCGCTGGTCTTCCAAGCGAGTGGCCTGGGTTCGAGTCCCAGCCGGAGCGAATATCTTCAATGTATATATTTCTTTTCTAATTTGAAAATTCTTTTTTTTTTTGAATTTCTTTCCTTTGCAATTATTGATTATTTATGTAGGGAAGAAAATTCTGAGTCAGTTTAATTTTTCGACACGAAGATTTCAAAGTGTTTAAATAAACAATTACCAAGGTGCATTTTTTGTTTTTATTATATTTAAAACTCCCACCGACAGAGCTCCCATAGACTAATGGCTAGAGTGTTAGGCTTCCAAGCGAGTGGCCCTGGGTTCGAGTCCCAGCCTGAACGAAAATCTTCAATGTATACTTTTAGTTTCTAATTTGAAATTTCTTCTTCTTTTTTTTTTAATTTTTCTCTTTTGCGAATATTGATTATTTATGTAGGGAGAAAAATTCTGAGTCAGTTTAATTATTCGACCTGTAAATTTCAAAGTGTTTGAATCAATAATTACCAAGGTGCATTTTTTGTTTTTATTATATTTAAGACTTCCATCGACAGAGCTCCGATAGCCTAATGGCTAGACCGTTGGGTTCCTAGCGCGTGGTACTGGGTTCGAGTCCCGGCCGGAAAGGAAATCTTAAATGCAAATATTTTTTTCTAATTTTATAATTCTTTTTTTTTTATTTTTCCCTTTTGCGAAGTCAGTCAGTCAGTCTGACAGTCAATCAGTCAAGCACTCAGTCATTCAGTCTCAGTCAGTCAGTCCAGTCAGTCAGTCACTCAGTCAGTCAGTCAGTCACTCAGTCAGTCAGTTAGTCCTTCAGCCAGTCAGTCAAGCAGTCAGTCATTTAGTCTCAGTCAGTCAGTCATTCAGTCAGTCAGTCAGTCAGGCAGTCAGTCAGTCAGTCAGTCGGTCAGTCCTGTGCAGTCAGTTAGTCACTAAAGCAGTCAGTCAGTCTCAGTCAGTCAGTCAGTCAGTCAGTCCAGTCCAGTCTCAGTCAGTCAGTCAGTCAGTCTCGGTCAGTCAGTCAGTCAGTCATTCAGTCAGTCAGTCAGTCAGGCAGTCAGTCAGTCGGTCAGCCTTATTCAGTCAGTCTGTCAGTCAGTCAGTCAGTCAGCCTTATTCAGTCAGTCTGTCAGTCATCCTTATTCAGTCAGTCTGTCAGTCAGTCAGTCGGTCAGTCCTGTCCAGTCAGTTAGTCAGTCAAGCAGTCAGTCAGGTAGTCAAGCAGTCAGTCAGTCAGTGTCAGTCAGTCATTTAGTCATTCAGTCAGTCAGTGAAATAGCCAGTCAGAGAGTCAAGCAGTCAGTCAGTCAGTCAGTCAGTCCAGTCTCAGTCAGTCAGGCAGTTAGTCAGTCAGTCTCGGTCAGTCAGTGAGTCAGTCAGTCAGTATCAGTCAGTCAGTGAGTCAGTCTGTCAGTCAGGCAGTATCAGTCAGGCAGTAAGACTCCGCTCGACAGAACTCCGATAGCCTAATGGCTAGACCGCTGGTCTTCCAAGCGAGTGGCCTGGGTTCGAGTCCCAGCCGGAGCGAATATCTTCAATGTATATATTTCTTTTCTAATTTGAAAATTCTTTTTTTTTCAATTTCTTTCCTTTGCAATTATTGATTATTTATGTAGGGAAGAAAATTCTGAGTCAGTTTAATTTTTCGACACGAAGATTTCAAAGTGTTTAAATAAACAATTACCAAGGTGCATTTTTTGTTTTTATTATATTTAAAACTCCCACCGACAGAGCTCCCATAGACTAATGGCTAGAGTGTTAGGCTTCCAAGCGAGTGGCCCTGGGTTCGAGTCCCAGCCTGAACGAAAATCTTCAATGTATACTTTTAGTTTCTAATTTGAAATTTCTTCTTCTTTTTTTTTTAATTTTTCTCTTTTGCGAATATTGATTATTTATGTAGGGAGAAAAATTCTGAGTCAGTTTAATTATTCGACCTGTAAATTTCAAAGTGTTTGAATCAATAATTACCAAGGTGCATTTTTTGTTTTTATTATATTTAAGACTTCCATCGACAGAGCTCCGATAGCCTAATGGCTAGACCGTTGGGTTCCTAGCGCGTGGTACTGGGTTCGAGTCCCGGCCGGAAAGGAAATCTTAAATGCAAATATTTTTTTCTAATTTTATAATTCTTTTTTTTTTATTTTTCCCTTTTGCGAAGTCAGTCAGTCAGTCTGACAGTCAATCAGTCAAGCACTCAGTCATTCAGTCTCAGTCAGTCAGTCCAGTCAGTCAGTCACTCAGTCAGTCAGTTAGTCCTTCAGCCAGTCAGTCAAGCAGTCAGTCATTTAGTCTCAGTCAGTCAGTCATTCAGTCAGTCAGTCAGTCAGTCAGTCAGTCAGTCGGTCAGTCCTGTGCAGTCAGTTAGTCACTAAAGCAGTCAGTCAGTCTCAGTCAGTCAGTCAGTCAGTCAGTCAGTCCAGTCCAGTCTCAGTCAGTCAGTCAGTCAGTCTCGGTCAGTCAGTCAGTCAGTCAGTCAGGCAGTCAGTCAGTCGGTCAGCCTTATTCAGTCAGTCTGTCAGTCAGTCAGTCAGTCAGCCTTATTCAGTCAGTCTGTCAGTCATCCTTATTCAGTCAGTCTGTCAGTCAGTCAGTCGGTCAGTCCTGTCCAGTCAGTTAGTCAGTCAAGCAGTCAGTCAGGTAGTCAAGCAGTCAGTCAGTCAGTGTCAGTCAGTCATTTAGTCATTCAGTCAGTCAGTGAAATAGCCAGTCAGAGAGTCAAGCAGTCAGTCAGTCAGTCTCAGTCAGTCAGTTAGTCAGTCAGTCAGTCAGTCAGTCAGTCAGTCCAGTCTCAGTCAGTCAGGCAGTTAGTCAGTCAGTCTCGGTCAGTCAGTGAGTCAGTCAGTCAGTATCAGTCAGTCAGTGAGTCAGTCTGTCAGTCAGGCAGTATCAGTCAGGCAGTAAGACTCCGCTCGACAGAACTCCGATAGCCTAATGGCTAGACCGCTGGTCTTCCAAGCGAGTGGCCTGGGTTCGAGTCCCAGCCGGAGCGAATATCTTCAATGTATATATTTCTTTTCTAATTTGAAAATTCTTTTTTTTGCAATTTCTTTCCTTTGCAATTATTGATTATTTATGTAGGGAAGAAAAATCTGAGTTCTTTTAATTTCTCGACACGAAGATTTCAAAGTGTTTAAATGAACAATTACCAAGGTGCATTTTTTGTTTTTATTATATTTAAAACTCCCACCGACAGAGCTCCCATAGACTAATGGCTAGAGTGTTAGGCTTCCAAGCGAGTGGCCCTGGGTTCGAGTCCCAGCCTGAACGAAAATCTTCAATGTATACTTTTAGTTTCTAATTTGAAATTTCTTCTTCTTTTTTTTTTAATTTTTCTCTTTTGCGAATATTGATTATTTATGTAGGGAGAAAAATTCTGAGTCAGTTTAATTATTCGACCTGTAAATTTCAAAGTGTTTGAATCAATAATTACCAAGGTGCATTTTTGTTTTTATTATATTTAAGACTTCCATCGACAGAGCTCCGATAGCCTAATGGCTAGACCGTTGGGTTCCAAGCGCGTGGTACTGGGTTCGAGTCCCGGCCGGAACGAAAATCTTCCATGTATATATTTCTCTTCTAATTTGAAGATTCTTTTTTTTTTCAATTTCTTTCTTTTGCAAATATGGATTATTTATGTACGGAAGAAAATTCTGAGTCAGTTTAATCATTCGACCTTTAGATTTCAAAGATTTTAGATCAATAATTACTAAGGTGCATTTTTTGTTTTTATTATAATTAAGACACCGACCAACAGAAATCCGATAGTATATTGGCGAGAGCGTTGGGCTTCCATGAGTGTCGCCCTGGGTTCAAATCCCAGCCGGAAAGGAAATCTTAAATGCAAATATTTTTTTCTAATTTTATAATTCTTTTTTTTTTATTTTTCCCTTTTGCGAAGTCAGTCAGTCAGTCTGACAGTCAATCAGTCAAGCACTCAATCATTCAGTCTCAGTCAGTCAGTCCAGTCAGTCAGTCACTCAGTCAGTCAGTTAGTCCTTCAGCCAGTCAGTCAAGCAGTCAGTCATTTAGTCTCAGTCAGTCAGTCATTCAGTCAGTCAGTCAGTCAGGCAGTCAGTCAGTCAGTCGTTCAGTCCTGTGCAGTCAGTTAGTCACTAAAGCAGTCAGTCAGTCAGTCCAGTCCAGTCTCAGTCAGTCAGTCAGTCAGTCTCGGTCAGTCAGTCAGTCAGTCATTCAGTCAGTCAGTCAGTCAGGCAGTCAGTCAGTCGGTCAGCCTTATTCAGTCAGTCTGTCAGTCAGTCAGCCTTATTCAGTCAGTCTGTCAGTCATCCTTATTCAGTCAGTCTGTCAGTCAGTCAGTCGGTCAGTCCTGTCCAGTCAGTTAGTCAGTCAAGCAGTCAGTCAGGTAGTCAAGCAGTCAGTCAGTCAGTGTCAGTCAGTCATTTAGTCATTCAGTCAGTCAGTGAAATAGCCAGTCAGAGAGTCAAGCAGTCAGTCAGTCAGTCTCAGTCAGTCAGTTAGTCAGTCAGTCAGTCAGTCAGTCCAGTCTCAGTCAGTCAGGCAGTTAGTCAGTCAGTCTCGGTCAGTCAGTGAGTCAGTCAGTCAGTATCAGTCAGTCAGTGAGTCAGTCTGTCAGTCAGGCAGTATCAGTCAGGCAGTAAGACTCCGCTCGACAGAACTCCGATAGCCTAATGGCTAGACCGCTGGTCTTCCAAGCGAGTGGCCTGGGTTCGAGTCCCAGCCGGAGCGAATATCTTCAATGTATATATTTCTTTTCTAATTTGAAAATTCTTTTTTTTTTCAATTTCTTTCCTTTGCAATTATTGATTATTTATGTAGGGAAGAAAATTCTGAGTCAGTTTAATTTTTCGACACGAAGATTTCAAAGTGTTTAAATAAACAATTACCAAGGTGCATTTTTTGTTTTTATTACATTTAAAACTCCCACCGACAGAGCTCCCATAGACTAATGGCTAGAGTGTTAGGCTTCCAAGCGAGTGGCCCTGGGTTCGAGTCCCAGCCTGAACGAAAATCTTCAATGTATACTTTTAGTTTCTAATTTGAAATTTCTTCTTTTTTTTTCAATTTTTCTCTTTTGCGAATATTGATTATTTATGCAGGGAGAAAAATTCTGAGTCAGTTTAATTATTCGACCTGTAAATTTCAAAGTGTTTGAATCAATAATTACCAAGGTGCATTTTTTGTTTTTATTATATTTAAGACTTCTATCGACAGAGCTCCGATAGCCTAATGGCTAGACCGTTGGGTTCCTAGCGCGTGGTACTGGGTTCGAGTCCCGGCCGGAAAGGAAATCTTAAATGCAAATAATTTTTTCTAATTTTATAATTCTTTTTTTTTTATTTTTCCCTTTTGCGAAGTCAGTCAGTCAGTCTGACAGTCAATCAGTCAAGCACTCAGTCATTCAGTCTCAGTCAGTCAGTCCAGTCAGTCAGTCACTCAGTCGGTCAGTTAGTCCTTCAGCCAGTCAGTCAAGCAGTCAGTCATTTAGTCTCAGTCAGTCAGTCATTCAGTCAGTCAGTCAGGCAGTCAGTCAGTCAGTCAGTCGGTCAGTCCTGTGCAGTCAGTTAGTCACTAAAGCAGTCAGTCAGTCTCAGTCAGTCAGTCAGTCAGTCAGTCCAGTCCAGTCTCAGTCAGTCAGTCAGTCAGTCAGTCAGTCTCGGTCAGTCAGTCAGTCAGTCATTCAGTCAGTCAGTCAGTCAGGCAGTCAGTCAGTCGGTCAGCCTTATTCAGTCAGTCTGTCAGTCAGTCAGTCAGTCAGCCTTATTCAGTCGGTCTGTCAGTCATCCTTATTCAGTCAGTCTGTCAGTCAGTCAGTCGGTCAGTCCTGTCCAGTCAGTTAGTCAGTCAAGCAGTCAGTAAGGTAGTCAAGCAGTCAGTCAGTCAGTGTCAGTCAGTCATTTAGTCATTCAGTCAGTCAGTGAAATAGCCAGTCAGAGAGTCAAGCAGTCAGTCAGTCAGTCTCAGTCAGTCAGTTAGTCAGTCAGTCAGTCAGTCAGTCAGTCAGTCAGTCAGTCAGTCAGTCAGTCCAGTCTCAGTCAGTCAGGCAGTTAGTCAGTCAGTCTCGGTCAGTCAGTGAGTCAGTCAGTCAGTATCAGTCAGTCAGTGAGTCAGTCTGTCAGTCAGGCAGTATCAGTCAGGCAGTAAGACTCCGCTCGACAGAACTCCGATAGCCTAATGGCTAGACCGCTGGTCTTCCAAGCGAGTGGCCTGGGTTCGAGTCCCAGCCGGAGCGAATATCTTCAATGTATATATTTCTTTTCTAATTTGAAAATTCTTTTTTTTTTTTGAATTTCTTTCCTTTGCAATTATTGATTATTTATGTAGGGAAGAAAATTCTGAGTCAGTTTAATTTTTCGACACGAAGATTTCAAAGTGTTTAAATAAACAATTACCAAGGTGCATTTTTTGTTTTTATTATATTTAAAACTCCCACCGACAGAGCTCCCATAGACTAATGGCTAGAGTGTTAGGCTTCCAAGCGAGTGGCCCTGGGTTCGAGTCCCAGCCTGAACGAAAATCTTCAATGTATACTTTTAGTTTCTAATTTGAAATTTCTTCTTCTTTTTTTTTAATTTTTCTCTTTTGCGAATATTGATTATTTATGTAGGGAGAAAAATTCTGAGTCAGTTTAATTATTCGACCTGTAAATTTCAAAGTGTTTGAATCAATAATTACCAAGGTGCATTTTTTGTTTTTATTATATTTAAGACTTCCATCGACAGAGCTCCGATAGCCTAATGGCTAGACCGTTGGGTTCCTAGCGCGTGGTACTGGGTTCGAGTCCCGGCCGGAAAGGAAATCTTAAATGCAAATATTTTTTTCTAATTTTATAATTCTTTTTTTTTTATTTTTCCCTTTTGCGAAGTCAGTCAGTCAGTCTGACAGTCAATCAGTCAAGCACTCAGTCATTCAGTCTCAGTCAGTCAGTCCAGTCAGTCAGTCACTCAGTCAGTCAGTCAGTCACTCTGTCAGTCAGTTAGTCCTTCAGCCAGTCAGTCAAGCAGTCAGTCATTTAGTCTCAGTCAGTCAGTCATTCAGTCAGTCAGTCAGTCAGGCAGTCAGTCAGTCAGTCAGTCGGTCAGTCCTGTGCAGTCAGTTAGTCACTAAAGCAGTCAGTCAGTCTCAGTCAGTCAGTCAGTCAGTCAGTCCAGTCCAGTCTCAGTCAGTCAGTCAGTCAGTCTCGGTCAGTCAGTCAGTCAGTCATTCAGTCAGTCAGTCAGTCAGGCAGTCAGTCAGTCGGTCAGCCTTATTCAGTCAGTCTGTCAGTCAGTCAGTCAGTCAGCCTTATTCAGTCAGTCTGTCAGTCATCCTTATTCAGTCAGTCTGTCAGTCAGTCAGTCGGTCAGTCCTGTCCAGTCAGTTAGTCAGTCAAGCAGTCAGTCAGGTAGTCAAGCAGTCAGTCAGTCAGTGTCAGTCAGTCATTAAGTCATTCAGTCAGTCAGTGAAATAGCCAGTCAGAGAGTCAAGCAGTCAGTCAGTCAGTCAGTCAGTCCAGTCTCAGTCAGTCAGGCAGTTAGTCAGTCAGTCTCGGTCAGTCAGTGAGTCAGTCAGTCAGTATCAGTCAGTCAGTGAGTCAGTCTGTCAGTCAGGCAGTATCAGTCAGGCAGTAAGACTCCGCTCGACAGAACTCCGATAGCCTAATGGCTAGACCGCTGGTCTTCCAAGCGAGTGGCCTGGGTTCGAGTCCCAGCCGGAGCGAATATCTTCAATGTATATATTTCTTTTCTAATTTGAAAATTCTTTTTTTTTCAATTTCTTTCCTTTGCAATTATTGATTATTTATGTAGGGAAGAAAATTCTGAGTCAGTTTAATTTTTCGACACGAAGATTTCAAAGTGTTTAAATAAACAATTACCAAGGTGCATTTTTTGTTTTTATTATATTTAAAACTCCCACCGACAGAGCTCCCATAGACTAATGGCTAGAGTGTTAGGCTTCCAAGCGAGTGGCCCTGGGTTCGAGTCCCAGCCTGAACGAAAATCTTCAATGTATACTTTTAGTTTCTAATTTGAAATTTCTTCTTCTTTTTTTTTTAATTTTTCTCTTTTGCGAATATTGATTATTTATGTAGGGAGAAAAATTCTGAGTCAGTTTAATTATTCGACCTGTAAATTTCAAAGTGTTTGAATCAATAATTACCAAGGTGCATTTTTTGTTTTTATTATATTTAAGACTTCCATCGACAGAGCTCCGATAGCCTAATGGCTAGACCGTTGGGTTCCTAGCGCGTGGTACTGGGTTCGAGTCCCGGCCGGAAAGGAAATCTTAAATGCAAATATTTTTTTCTAATTTTATAATTCTTTTTTTTTTTATTTTTCCCTTTTGCGAAGTCAGTCAGTCAGTCTGACAGTCAATCAGTCAAGCACTCAGTCATTCAGTCTCAGTCAGTCAGTCCAGTCAGTCAGTCACTCAGTCAGTCAGTTAGTCCTTCAGCCAGTCAGTCAAGCAGTCAGTCATTTAGTCTCAGTCAGTCAGTCATTCAGTCAGTCAGTCAGTCAGTCAGTCAGTCAGTCGGTCAGTCCTGTGCAGTCAGTTAGTCACTAAAGCAGTCAGTCAGTCTCAGTCAGTCAGTCAGTCAGTCAGTCCAGTCCAGTCTCAGTCAGTCAGTCAGTCAGTCTCGGTCAGTCAGTCAGTCAGTCAGTCAGTCAGTCAGGCAGTCAGTCAGTCGGTCAGCCTTATTCAGTCAGTCTGTCAGTCAGTCAGTCAGTCAGCCTTATTCAGTCAGTCTGTCAGTCATCCTTATTCAGTCAGTCTGTCAGTCAGTCAGTCGGTCAGTCCTGTCCAGTCAGTTAGTCAGTCAAGCAGTCAGTCAGGTAGTCAAGCAGTCAGTCAGTCAGTGTCAGTCAGTCATTTAGTCATTCAGTCAGTCAGTGAAATAGCCAGTCAGAGAGTCAAGCAGTCAGTCAGTCAGTCTCAGTCAGTCAGTTAGTCAGTCAGTCAGTCAGTCAGTCAGTCAGTCCAGTCTCAGTCAGTCAGGCAGTTAGTCAGTCAGTCTCGGTCAGTCAGTGAGTCAGTCAGTCAGTATCAGTCAGTCAGTGAGTCAGTCTGTCAGTCAGGCAGTATCAGTCAGGCAGTAAGACTCCGCTCGACAGAACTCCGATAGCCTAATGGCTAGACCGCTGGTCTTCCAAGCGAGTGGCCTGGGTTCGAGTCCCAGCCGGAGCGAATATCTTCAATGTATATATTTCTTTTCTAATTTGAAAATTCTTTTTTTTGCAATTTCTTTCCTTTGCAATTATTGATTATTTATGTAGGGAAGAAAAATCTGAGTTCTTTTAATTTCTCGACACGAAGATTTCAAAGTGTTTAAATGAACAATTACCAAGGTGCATTTTTTGTTTTTATTATATTTAAAACTCCCACCGACAGAGCTCCCATAGACTAATGGCTAGAGTGTTAGGCTTCCAAGCGAGTGGCCCTGGGTTCGAGTCCCAGCCTGAACGAAAATCTTCAATGTATACTTTTAGTTTCTAATTTGAAATTTCTTCTTCTTTTTTTTTTAATTTTTCTCTTTTGCGAATATTGATTATTTATGTAGGGAGAAAAATTCTGAGTCAGTTTAATTATTCGACCTGTAAATTTCAAAGTGTTTGAATCAATAATTACCAAGGTGCATTTTTGTTTTTATTATATTTAAGACTTCCATCGACAGAGCTCCGATAGCCTAATGGCTAGACCGTTGGGTTCCTAGCGCGTGGTACTGGGTTCGAGTCCCGGCCGGAAAGGAAATCTTAAATGCAAATAATTTTTTCTAATTTTATAATTCTTTTTTTTTATTTTTCCCTTTTGCGAAGTCAGTCAGTCAGTCTGACAGTCAATCAGTCAAGCACTCAGTCATTCAGTCTCAGTCAGTCAGTCCAGTCAGTCAGTCACTCAGTCGGTCAGTTAGTCCTTCAGCCAGTCAGTCAAGCAGTCAGTCATTTAGTCTCAGTCAGTCAGTCATTCAGTCAGTCAGTCAGGCAGTCAGTCAGTCAGTCAGTCGGTCAGTCCTGTGCAGTCAGTTAGTCACTAAAGCAGTCAGTCAGTCTCAGTCAGTCAGTCAGTCAGTCAGTCCAGTCCAGTCTCAGTCAGTCAGTCAGTCAGTCAGTCAGTCTCGGTCAGTCAGTCAGTCAGTCATTCAGTCAGTCAGTCAGTCAGGCAGTCAGTCAGTCGGTCAGCCTTATTCAGTCAGTCTGTCAGTCAGTCAGTCAGTCAGCCTTATTCAGTCGGTCTGTCAGTCATCCTTATTCAGTCAGTCTGTCAGTCAGTCAGTCGGTCAGTCCTGTCCAGTCAGTTAGTCAGTCAAGCAGTCAGTAAGGTAGTCAAGCAGTCAGTCAGTCAGTGTCAGTCAGTCATTTAGTCATTCAGTCAGTCAGTGAAATAGCCAGTCAGAGAGTCAAGCAGTCAGTCAGTCAGTCTCAGTCAGTCAGTTAGTCAGTCAGTCAGTCAGTCAGTCAGTCAGTCAGTCAGTCAGTCAGTCAGTCCAGTCTCAGTCAGTCAGGCAGTTAGTCAGTCAGTCTCGGTCAGTCAGTGAGTCAGTCAGTCAGTATCAGTCAGTCAGTGAGTCAGTCTGTCAGTCAGGCAGTATCAGTCAGGCAGTAAGACTCCGCTCGACAGAACTCCGATAGCCTAATGGCTAGACCGCTGGTCTTCCAAGCGAGTGGCCTGGGTTCGAGTCCCAGCCGGAGCGAATATCTTTAATGTATATATTTCTTTTCTAATTTGAAAATTCTTTTTTTTTCAATTTCTTTCCTTTGCAATTATTGATTATTTATGTAGGGAAGAAAATTCTGAGTCAGTTTAATTTTTCGACACGATGATTTCAAAGTGTTTAAATAAACAATTACCAAGGTGCATTTTTTGTTTTTATTATATTTAAAACTCCCACCGACAGAGCTCCCATAGACTAATGGCTAGAGTGTTAGGCTTCCAAGCGAGTGGCCCTGGGGTCGAGTCCCAGCCTGAATGAAAATCTTCAATGTATACTTTTAGTTTCTAATTTGAAATTTTCTTCTTCTTTTTTTTTTAATTTTTCTCTTTTGCGAATATTGATTATTTATGTAGGGAGAAAAATTCTGAGTCAGTTTAATTATTCGACCTGTAAATTTCAAAGTGTTTGAATCAATAATTACCAAGGTGCATTTTTTGTTTTTATTATATTTAAGACTTCCATCGACAGAGCTCCGATAGCCTAATGGCTAGACCGTTGGGTTCCTAGCGCGTGGTACTGGGTTCGAGTCCCGGCCGGAAAGGAAATCTTAAATGCAAATATTTTTTTCTAATTTTATAATTCTTTTTTTTTTATTTTTCCCTTTTGCGAAGTCAGTCAGTCAGTCTGACAGTCAATCAGTCAAGCACTCAGTCATTCAGTCTCAGTCAGTCAGTCCAGTCAGTCAGTCACTCAGTCAGTCAATTAGTCCTTCAGCCAGTCAGTCAAGCAGTCAGTCATTTAGTCTCAGTCAGTCAGTCATTCAGTCAGTCAGTCAGTCAGGCAGTCAGTCAGTCAGTCAGTCGGTCAGTCCTGTGCAGTCAGTTAGTCACTAAAGCAGTCAGTCAGTCTCAGTCAGTCAGTCAGTCAGTCAGTCCAGTCCAGTCTCAGTCAGTCAGTCAGTCAGTCTCGGTCAGTCAGTCAGTCAGTCATTCAGTCAGTCAGTCAGTCAGGCAGTCAGTCAGTCGGTCAGCCTTATTCAGTCAGTCTGTCAGTCAGTCAGTCAGTCAGTCAGTCAGTCAGTCCAGTCTCAGTCAGTCAGGCAGTTAGTCAGTCAGTCTCGGTCAGTCAGTGAGTCAGTCAGTCAGTATCAGTCAGTCAGTGAGTCAGTCTGTCAGTCAGGCAGTATCAGTCAGGCAGTAAGACTCCGCTCGACAGAACTCCGATAGCCTAATGGCTAGACCGCTGGTCTTCCAAGCGAGTGGCCTGGGTTCGATTCCCAGCCGGAGCGAATATCTTCAATGTATATATTTCTTTTCTCATTTGAAAATTCTTTTTTTTTAAAATTTCTTTCCTTTGCAATTATTGATTATTTATGTAGGGAAGAAAATTCTGAGTCAGTTTAATTTTTCGACACGAAGATTTCAAAGTGTTTAAATAAACAATTACCAAGGTGCATTTTTTGTTTTTATTATATTTAAAACTCCCACCGACAGAGCTCCCATAGACTAATGGCTAGAGTGTTAGGCTTCCAAGCGAGTGGCCCTGGGTTCGAGTCCCAGCCTGAACGAAAATCTTCAATGTATACTTTTAGTTTCTAATTTGAAATTTCTTCTTCTTTTTTTTTTAATTTTTCTCTTTTGCGAATATTGATTATTTATGTAGGGAGAAAAATTCTGAGTCAGTTTAATTATTCGACCTGTAAATTTCAAAGTGTTTGAATCAATAATTACCAAGGTGCATTTTTTGTTTTTATTATATTTAAGACTTCCATCGACAGAGCTCCGATAGCCTAATGGCTAGACCGTTGGGTTCCTAGCGCGTGGTACTGGGTTCGAGTCCCGGCCGGAAAGGAAATCTTAAATGCAAATATTTTTTTCTAATTTTATAATTCTTTTTTTTTTATTTTTCCTTTTTGCGAAGTCAGTCAGTCAGTCTGACAGTCAAGCATTCAGTCATTCAGTCTCAGTCAGTCAGTCCAGTCAGTCAGTCACTCAGTCAGTCAGTTAGTCCTTCAGCCAGTCAGTCAAGCAGTCAGTCATTTAGTCTCAGTCAGTCAGTCATTCAGTCAGTCAGTCAGTCAGGCAGTCAGTCAGTCAGTCAGTCGGTCAGTCCTGTGCAGTCAGTTAGTCACTAAAGCAGTCAGTCAGTCTCAGTCAGTCAGTCAGTCAGTCAGTCCAGTCCAGTCTCAGTCAGTCAGTCAGTCAGTCTCGTTCAGTCAGTCAGTCAGTCATTCAGTCAGTCAGTCAGTCAGTCAGTCCAGTCCAGTCTCAGTCAGTCAGTCAGTCAGTCTCGGTCAGTCAGTCAGTCAGTCATTCAGTCATTCAGTCAGTCAGGCAGTCAGTCAGTCGGTCAGCCTTATTCAGTCAGTCTGTCAGTCAGTCAGTCAGTCAGCCTTATTCAGTCAGTCTGTCAGTCATCCTTATTCAGTCAGTCTGTCAGTCAGTCAGTCGGTCAGTCCTGTCCAGTCAGTTAGTCAGTCAAGCAGTCAGTCAGTCTCAGTCAGTCAGTCAGTCAGTCAGTCCAGTCCAGTCTCAGTCAGTCAGTCAGTCAGTCTCGGTCAGTCAGTCAGTCAGTCATTCAGTCAGTCAGTCAGTCAGGCAGTCAGTCAGTCGGTCAGCCTTATTCAGTCAGTCTGTCAGTCAGTCAGTCAGTCAGCCTTATTCAGTCAGTCTGTCAGTCATCCTTATTCAGTCAGTCTGTCAGTCAGTCAGTCGGTCTGTCCTGTCCAGTCAGTTAGTCAGTCAAGCAGTCAGTCAGGTAGTCAAGCAGTCAGTCAGTGTCAGTCAGTCATTTAGTCATTCAGTCAGTCAGTGAAATAGCCAGTCAGAGAGTCAAGCAGTCAGTCAGTCAGTCTCAGTCAGTCAGTTAGTCAGTCAGTCAGTCAGTCAGTCCAGTCTCAGTCAGTCAGGCAGTTAGTCAGTCAGTCTCGGTCAGTCAGTGAGTCAGTCAGTCAGTATCAGTCAGTCAGTGAGTCAGTCTGTCAGTCAGGCAGTATCAGTCAGGCAGTAAGACTCCGCTCGACAGAACTCCGATAGCCTAATGGCTAGACCGCTGGTCTTCCAAGCGAGTGGCCTGGGTTCGAGTCCCAGCCGGAGCGAATATCTTCAATGTATATATTTCTTTTCTAGTTTGAAAATTCTTTTTTTTTTCAATTTCTTTCCTTTGCAATTATTGATTATTTATGTAGGGAAGAAAATTCTGAGTCAGTTTAATTTTTCGACACGAAGATTTCAAAGTGTTTAAATAAACAATTACCAAGGTGCATTTTTTGTTTTTATTATATTTAAAACTCCCACCGACAGAGCTCCCATAGACTAATGGCTAGAGTGTTAGGCTTCCAAGCGAGTGGCCCTGGGTTCGAGTCCCAGCCTGAACGAAAATCTTCAATGTATACTTTTAGTTTCTAATTTGAAATTTCTTCTTCTTTTTTTTTTAATTTTTCTCTTTTGCGAATATTGATTATTTATGTAGGGAGTAAAATTCTGAGTCAGTTTAATTATTCGACCTGTAAATTTCAAAGTGTTTGAATCAATAATTACCAAGGTGCATTTTTTGTTTTTATTATATTTAAGACTTCCATCGACAGAGCTCCGATAGCCTAATGGCTAGACCGTTGGGTTCTGAGCGCGTGGTACTGGGTTCGAGTCCCGGCCGGAAAGGAAATCTTAAATGCAAATATTTTTTTCTAATTTTATAATTCTTTTATTTTTATTTTTCCCTTTTGCGAAGTCAGACAGTCAGTCTGACAGTCAATCAGTCAAGCACTCAGTCATTCAGTCTCAGTCAGTCAGTCCAGTCAGTCAGTCACTCAGTCAGTCAGTTAGTCCTTCAGCCAGTCAGTCAAGCAGTCAGTCATTTAGTCTCAGTCAGTCAGTCATTCAGTCAGTCAGTCGGTCAGTCCTGTGCAGTCAGTTAGTCACTAAAGCAGTCAGTCAGTCTCAGTCAGTCAGTCAGTCAGTCAGTCCAGTCCAGTCTCAGTCAGTCAGTCAGTCAGTCTCGGTCAGTCAGTCAGTCAGTCATTCAGTCAGTCAGTCAGTCAGGCAGTCAGTCAGTCGGTCAGCCTTATTCAGTCAGTCTGTCAGTCAGTCAGTCAGTCAGCCTTATTCAGTCAGTCTGTCAGTCATCCTTATTCAGTCAGTCTGTCAGTCAGTCAGTCGGTCAGTCCTGTCCAGTCAGTTAGTCAGTCAAGCAGTCAGTCAGGTAGTCAAGCAGTCAGTCAGTGTCAGTCAGTCATTTAGTCATTCAGTCAGTCAGTGAAATAGCCAGTCAGAGAGTCAAGCAGTCAGTCAGTCAGTCTCAGTCAGTCAGTTAGTCAGTCAGTCAGTCAGTCAGTCAGTCAGTCAGTCAGTCAGTCCAGTCTCAGTCAGTCAGGCAGTTAGTCAGTCAGTCTCGGTCAGTCAGTGAGTCAGTCAGTCAGTATCAGTCAGTCAGTGAGTCAGTCTGTCAGTCAGGCAGTATCAGTCAGGCAGTAAGACTCCGCTCGACAGAACTCCGATAGCCTAATGGCTAGACCGCTGGTCTTCCAAGCGAGTGGCCTGGGTTCGAGTCCCAGCCGGAGCGAATATCTTCAATGTATATATTTCTTTTCTAATTTGAAAATTCTTTTTTTTTTCAATTTCTTTCCTTTGCAATTATTGATTATTTATGTAGGGAAGAAAATTCTGAGTCAGTTTAATTTTTCGACACGAAGATTTCAAAGTGTTTAAATAAACAATTACCAAGGTTCATTTTTTGTTTTTATTATATTTAAAACTCCCACCGACAGAGCTCCCATAGACTAATGGCTAGAGTGTTAGGCTTCCAAGCGAGTGGCCCTGGGTTCGAGTCCCAGCCTGAACGAAAATCTTCAATGTATACTTTTAGTTTCTAATTTGAAATTTCTTCATCTTTTTTTTTTAATTTTTCTCTTTTGCGAATATTGATTATTTATGTAGGGAGAAAAATTCTGAGTCAGTTTAATTATTCGACCTGTAAATTTCAAAGTGTTTGAATCAATAATTACCAAGGTGCATTTTTTGTTTTTATTATATTTAAGACTTCCATCGACAGAGCTCCGATAGCCTAATGGCTAGACCGTTGGGTTCCTAGCGCGTGGTACTGGGTTCGAGTCCCGGCCGGAAAGGAAATCTTAAATGCAAATATTTTTTTCTAATTTTATAATTCTTTTTTTTTTATTTTTCCCTTTTGCGAAGTCAGTCAGTCAGTCTGACAGTCAATCAGTCAAGCACTCAGTCATTCAGTCTCAGTCAGTCAGTCCAGTCAGTCAGTCACTCAGTCAGTCAGTTAGTCCTTCAGCCAGTCAGTCAAGCAGTCAGTCATTTAGTCTCAGTCAGTCAGTCATTCAGTCAGTCAGTCGGTCAGTCCTGTGCAGTCAGTTAGTCACTAAATCAGTCAGTCAGTCTCAGTCAGTCAGTCAGTCAGTCAGTCCAGTCCAGTCTCAGTCAGTCAGTCAGTCAGTCTCGGTCAGTCAGTCAGTCAGTCATTCAGTCAGTCAGTCAGTCAGGCAGTCAGTCAGTCGGTCAGCCTTATTCAGTCAGTCTGTCAGTCAGTCAGTCAGTCAGCCTTATTCAGTCAGTCTGTCAGTCATCCTTATTCAGTCAGTCTGTCAGTCAGTCAGTCGGTCAGTCCTGTCCAGTCAGTTAGTCAGTCAAGCAGTCAGTCAGGTAGTCAAGCAGTCAGTCAGTGTCAGTCAGTCATTTAGTCATTCAGTCAGTCAGTGAAATAGCCAGTCAGAGAGTCAAGCAGTCAGTCAGTCAGTCTCAGTCAGTCAGTTAGTCAGTCAGTCAGTCAGTCAGTCAGTCAGTCCAGTCTCAGTCAGTCAGGCAGTTAGTCAGTCAGTCTCGGTCAGTCAGTGAGTCAGTCAGTCAGTATCAGTCAGTCAGTGAGTCAGTCTGTCAGTCAGGCAGTATCAGTCAGGCAGTAAGACTCCGCTCGACAGAACTCCGATAGCCTAATGGCTAGACCGCTGGTCTTCCAAGCGAGTGGCCTGGGTTCGAGTCCCAGCCGGAGCGAATATCTTCAATGTATATATTTCTTTTCTAATTTGAAAATTCTTTTTTTTTTTCAATTTCTTTCCTTTGCAATTATTGATTATTTATGTAGGGAAGAAAATTCTGAGTCAGTTTAATTTTTCGACACGAAGATTTCAAAGTGTTTAAATAAACAATTACCAAGGTGCATTTTTTGTTTTTATTATATTTAAAACTCCCACCGACAGAGCTCCCATAGACTAATGGCTAGAGTGTTAGGCTTCCAAGCGAGTGGCCCTGGGTTCGAGTCCCAGCCTGAACGAAAATCTTCAATGTATACTTTTAGTTTCTAATTTGAAATTTCTTCTTCTTTTTTTTTAAATTTTTCTCTTTTGCGAATATTGATTATTTATGTAGGGAGAAAAATTCTGAGTCAGTTTAATTATTCGACCTGTAAATTTCAAAGTGTTTGAATCAATAATTACCAAGGTGCATTTTTTGTTTTTATTATATTTAAGACTTCCATCGACAGAGCTCCGATAGCCTAATGGCTAGACCGTTGGGTTCCTAGCGCGTGGTACTGGGTTCGAGTCCCGGCCGGAAAGGAAATCTTAAATGCAAATATTTTTTTCTAATTTTATAATTCTTTTTTTTTTATTTTTCCCTTTTGCGAAGTCAGTCAGTCAGTCTGACAGTCAATCAGTCAAGCACTCAGTCATTCAGTCTCAGTCAGTCAGTCCAGTCAGTCAGTCACTCAGTCAGTCAGTTAGTCCTTCAGCCAGTCAGTCAAGCAGTCAGTCATTTAGTCTCAGTCAGTCAGTCATTCAGTCAGTCAGTCGGTCAGTCCTGTGCAGTCAGTTAGTCACTAAAGCAGTCAGTCAGTCTCAGTCAGTCAGTCAGTCAGTCAGTCCAGTCCAGTCTCAGTCAGTCAGTCAGTCAGTCTCGGTCAGTCAGTCAGTCAGTCATTCAGTCAGTCAGTCAGTCAGGCAGTCAGTCAGTCGGTCAGCCTTATTCAGTCAGTCTGTCAGTCAGACAGTCAGTCAGCCTTATTCAGTCAGTCTGTCAGTCATCCTTATTCAGTCAGTCTGTCAGTCAGTCAGTCGGTCAGTCCTGTCCAGTCAGTTAGTCAGTCAAGCAGTCAGTCAGGTAGTCAAGCAGTCAGTCAGTCATTTAGTCATTCAGTCAGTCAGTGAAATAGCCAGTCAGAGAGTCAAGCAGTCAGTCAGTCAGTCTCAGTCAGTCAGTTAGTCAGTCAGTCAGTCAGTCAGTCAGTCAGTCCAGTCTCAGTCAGTCAGGCAGTTAGTCAGTCAGTCTCGGTCAGTCAGTGAGTCAGTCAGTCAGTATCAGTCAGTCAGTGAGTCAGTCTGTCAGTCAGGCAGTATCAGTCAGGCAGTAAGACTCCGCTCGACAGAACTCCGATAGCCTAATGGATAGACCGCTGGTCTTCCAAGCGAGTGGCCTGGGTTCGTGTCCCAGCCGGAGCGAATATCTTCAATGTATATATTTCTTTTCTAATTTGAAAATTCTTTTTTTTTTCAATTTCTTTCCTTTGCAATTATTGATTATTTATGTAGGGAAGAAAATTCTGAGTCAGTTTAATTTTTCGACACGAAGATTTCAAAGTGTTTAAATAAACAATTACCAAGGTGCATTTTTTGTTTTTATTATATTTAAAACTCCCACCGACAGAGCTCCCATAGACTAATGGCTAGAGTGTTAGACTTCCAAGCGAGAGGCCCTGGGTTCGAGTCCCAGCCTGAACAAAAATCTTCAATGTATACTTTTAGTTTCTAATTTGAAATTTCTTCTTCTTTTTTTTTTAATTTTTCTCTTTTGCGAATATTGATTATTTATGTAGGGAGAAAAATTCTGAGTCAGTTTAATTATTCGACCTGTAAATTTCAAAGTGTTTGAATCAATAATTACCAAGGTGCATTTTTTGTTTTTATTATATTTAAGACTTCCATCGACAGAGCTCCGATAGCCTAATGGCTAGACCGTTGGGTTCCTAGCGCGTGGTACTGGGTTCGAGTCCCGGCCGGAAAGGAAATCTTAAATGCAAATATTTTTTTCTAATTTTATAATTCTTTTTTTTTTTATTTTTCCCTTTTGCGAAGTCAGTCAGTCAGTCTGACAGTCAATCAGTCAAGCACTCAGACATTCAGTCTCAGTCAGTCAGTCCAGTCAGTCAGTCACTCAGTCAGTCAGTTAGTCCTTCAGCCAGTCAGTCAAGCAGTCAGTCATTTAGTCTCAGTCAGTCAGTCATTCAGTCAGTCAGTCGGTCAGTCCTGTGCAGTCAGTTAGTCACTAAAGCAGTCAGTCAGTCTCAGTCAGTCAGTCAGTCAGTCAGTCCAGTCCAGTCTCAGTCAGTCAGTCAGTCAGTCTCGGTCAGTCAGTCAGTCAGTCATTCAGTCAGTCAGGCAGTCAGTCAGTCGGTCAGCCTTATTCAGTCAGTCTGTCAGTCAGTCAGTCAGTCAGCCTTATTCAGTCAGTCTGTCAGTCATCCTTATTCAGTCAGTCTGTCAGTCAGTCAGTCGGTCAGTCCTGTCCAGTCAGTTAGTCAGTCAAGCAGTCAGTCAGGTAGTCAAGCAGTCAGTCAGTCAGTGTCAGTCAGTCATTTAGTCATTCAGTCAGTCAGTGAAATAGCCAGTTAGAGAGTCAAGCAGTCAGTCAGTCAGTCTCAGTCAGTCAGTTAGTCAGTCAGTCAGTCAGTCAGTCAGTCAGTCCAGTCTCAGTCAGTCAGGCAGTTAGTCAGTCAGTCTCGGTCAGTCAGTGAGTCAGTCAGTCAGTATCAGTCAGTCAGTGAGTCAGTCTGTCAGTCAGGCAGTATCAGTCAGGCAGTAAGACTCCGCTCGACAGAACTCCGATAGCCTACTGGCTAGACCGCTGGTCTTCCAAGCGAGTGGCCTGGGTTCGAGTCCCAGCCGGAGCGAATATCTTCAATGTATATATTTCTTTTCTAATTTGAAAATTCTTTTTTTTTTCAATTTCTTTCCTTTGCAATTATTGATTATTTATGTAGGGAAGAAAATTCTGAGTCAGTTTAATTTTTCGACACAAAGATTTCAAAGTGTTTAAATAAACAATTACCAAGGTGCATTTTTTGTTTTTATTATATTTAAAACTCCCACCGACAGAGCTCCCATAGACTAATGGCTAGAGTGTTAGGCTTCCAAGCGAGTGGCCCTGGGTTCGAGTCCCAGCCTGAACGAAAATCTTCAATGTATACTTTTAGTTTCTAATTTGAAATTTCTTCTTCTTTTTTTTTTAATTTTTCTCTTTTGCGAATATTGATTATTTATGTAGGGAGAAAAATTCTGAGTCAGTTTAATTATTCGACCTGTAAATTTCAAAGTGTTTGAATCAATAATTACCAAGGTGCATTTTTTGTTTTTATTATATTTAAGACTTCCATCGACAGAGCTCCGATAGCCTAATGGCTAGACCGTTGGGTTCCTAGCGCGTGGTACTGGGTTCGAGTCCCGGCCGGAAAGGAAATCTTAAATGCAAATATTTTTTTCTAATTTTATAATTCTTTTTTTTTTTATTTTTCCCTTTTGCGAAGTCAGTCAGTCAGTCTGACAGTCAATCAGTCAAGCACTCAGTCATTCAGTCTCAGTCAGTCAGTCCAGTCAGTCAGTCACTCAGTCAGTCAGTTAGTCCTTCAGCCAGTCAGTCAAGCAGTCAGTCATTTAGTCTCAGTCAGTCAGTCATTCAGTCAGTCAGTCGGTCAGTCCTGTGCAGTCAGTTAGTCACTAAAGCAGTCAGTCAGTCTCAGTCAGTCAGTCAGTCAGTCAGTCCAGTCCAGTCTCAGTCAGTCAGTCAGTCAGTCTCGGTCAGTCAGTCAGTCAGTCTCGGTCAGTCAGTCAGTCAGTCATTCAGTCAGTCAGTCAGTCAGGCAGTCAGTCAGTCGGTCAGCCTTATTCAGTCAGTCTGTCAGTCAGTCAGTCAGTCAGCCTTATTCAGTCAGTCTGTCAGTCATCCTTATTCAGTCAGTCTGTCAGTCAGTCAGTCGGTCAGTCCTGTCCAGTCAGTTAGTCAGTCAAGCAGTCAGTCAGGTAGTCAAGCAGTCAGTCAGTCAGTGTCAGTCAGTCATTTAGTCATTCAGTCAGTCAGTGAAATAGCCAGTTAGAGAGTCAAGCAGTCAGTCAGTCAGTCTCAGTCAGTCAGTTAGTCAGTCAGTCAGTCAGTCAGTCAGTCAGTCCAGTCTCAGTCAGTGAGGCAGTTAGTCAGTCAGTCTCGGTCAGTCAGTGAGTCAGTCAGTCAGTATCAGTCAGTCAGTGAGTCAGTCTGTCAGTCAGGCAGTATCAGTCAGGCAGTAAGACTCCGCTCGACAGAACTCCGATAGCCTAATGGCTAGACCGCTGGTCTTCCAAGCGAGTGGCCTGGGTTCGAGTCCCAGCCGGAGCGAATATCTTCAATGTATATATTTCTTTTCTAATTTGAAAATTCTTTTTTTTTTTCAATTTCTTTCCTTTGCAATTCTTGATTATTTATGTAGGGAAGAAAATTCTGAGTCAGTTTAATTTTTCGACACGAAGATTTCAAAGTGTTTAAATAAACAATTACCAAGGTGCATTTTTTGTTTTTATTATATTTAAAACTCCCACCGACAGAGCTCCCATAGACTAATGGCTAGAGTGTTAGGCTTCCAAGCGAGTGGCCCTGGGTTCGAGTCCCAGCCTGAACGAAAATCTTCAATGTATACTTTTAGTTTCTAATTTGAAATTTCTTCTTCTTTTTTTTTTAATTTTTCTCTTTTGCGAATATTGATTATTTATGTAGGGAGAAAAATTCTGAGTCAGTTTAATTATTCGACCTGTAAATTTCAAAGTGTTTGAATCAATAATTACCAAGGTGCATTTTTTGTTTTTATTATATTTAAGACTTCCATCGACAGAGCTCCGATAGCCTAATGGCTAGACCGTTGGGTTCCTAGCGCGTGGTACTGGGTTCGAGTCCCGGCCGGAAAGAAAATCTTAAATGCAAATATTTTTTTCTAATTTTATAATTCTTTTTTTTTTATTTTTCCCTTTTGCGAAGTCAGTCAGTCAGTCTGACAGTCAATCAGTCAAGCACTCAGTCATTCAGTCTCAGTCAGTCAGTCCAGTCAGTCAGTCACTCAGTCAGTCAGTTAGTCCTTCAGCCAGTCAGTCAAGCAGTCAGTCATTTAGTCTCAGTCAGTCAGTCAGTCAGGCAGTCAGTCAGTCAGTCGGTCAGTCCTGTGCAGTCAGTTAGTCACTAAAGCAGTCAGTCAGTCAGTCATTCAGTCAGTCAGTCAGTCAGGCAATCAGTCACTCGGTCAGCCTTATTCAGTCAGTCTGTCAGTCAGTCAGTCAGTCAGCCTTATTCAGTCAGTCTGTCAGTCATCCTTATTCAGTCAGTCTGTCAGTCAGTCAGTCGGTCAGTACTGTCCAGTCAGTTAGTCAGTCAAGCAGTCAGTCAGGTAGTCAAGCAGTCAGTCAGTGTCAGTCAGTCATTTAGTCATTCAGTCAGTCAGTGAAATAGCCAGTCAGAGAGTCAAGCAGTCAGTCAGTCAGTCTCAGTCAGTCAGTTAGTCAGTCAGTCAGTCAGTCAGTCAGTCAGTCCAGTCTCAGTCAGTCAGGCAGTTAGTCAGTCAGTCTCGGTCAGTCAGTGAGTCAGTCAGTCAGTATAAGTCAGTCAGTGAGTCATTCTGTCAGTCAGGCAGTATCAGTCAGGCAGTAAGACTCCGCTCGACAGAACTCCGATAGCCTAATGGGTAGACCGCTGGTCTTCCAAGCGAGTGGCCTGGGTTCGAGTCCCAGCCGGAGCGAATATCTTCAATGTATATATTTAATTTCTAATTTGAAAATTCTTTTTTTTTTCAATTTCTTTCCTTTGCAATTATTGATTATTTATGTAGGGAAGAAAATTCTGAGTCAGTTTAATTTTTCGACACGAAGATTTCAAAGTGTTTAAATAAACAATTACCAAGGTGCATTTTTTGTTTTTATTATATTTAAAACTCGCACCGACAGAGCTCCCATAGACTAATGGCTAGAGTGTTAGGCTTCCAAGCGAGTGGCCCTGGGTTCAAGTCCCAGCCTGAACGAAAATCTTCAATGTATACTTTTAGTTTCTAATTTGAAATTTCTTCTTCTTTTTTTTTTAATTTTTCTCTTTTGCGAATATTGATTATTTATGTAGGAAGAAAAATTCTGAGTCAGTTTAATTATTCGACCTGTAAATTTCAAAGTGTTTGAATCAATAATTACCAAGGTGCATTTTTTGTTTTTATTATATTTAAGACTTCCATCGACAGAGCTCCGATAACCTAATGGCTAGACCGTTGGGTTCCTAGCACGTGGTACTGGGTTCGAGTCCCGGCCGGAAAGGAAATCTTAAATGCAAATATTTTTTTCTAATTTTATAATTCTTTTTTTTTTATTTTTCCCTTTTGCGAAGTCAGTCAGTCAGTCTGACAGTCATTCAGTCAAGCACTCAGTCATTCAGTCTCAGTCAGTCAGTCCAGTCAGTCAGTCACTCAGTCAGTCAGTTAGTCCTTCAGCCAGTCAGTCAAGCAGTCAGTCATTTAGTCTCAGTCAGTCAGTCATTCAGTCAGTCAGTCGGTCAGTCCTGTGCAGTCAGTTAGTCACTAAAGCAGTCAGTCAGTCTCAGTCAGTCAGTCAGTCAGTCAGTCCAGTCCAGTCTCAGTCAGTCAGTCAGTCAGTCTCGGTCAGTCAGTCAGTCAGTCATTCAGTCAGTCAGTCAGTCAGGCAGTCAGTCAGTCGGTCAGCCTTATTCAGTCAGTCTGTCAGTCAGTCAGTCAGTCAGCCTTATTCAGTCAGTCTGTCAGTCATCCTTATTCAGTCAGTCTGTCAGTCAGTCAGTCGGTCAGTCCTGTCCAGTCAGTTAGTCAGTCAAGCAGTCAGTCAGGTAGTCAAGCAGTCAGTCAGTCAGTGTCAGTCAGTCATTTAGTCATTCAGTCAGTCAGTGAAATAGCCAGTTAGAGAGTCAAGCAGTCAGTCAGTCAGTCTCAGTCAGTCAGTTAGTCAGTCAGTCAGTCAGTCAGTCCAGTCTCAGTCAGTGAGGCAGTTAGTCAGTCAGTCTCGGTCAGTCAGTGAGTCAGTCAGTCAGTATCAGTCAGTCAGTGAGTCAGTCTGTCAGTCAGGCAGTATCAGTCAGGCAGTAAGACTCCGCTCGACAGAACTCCGATAGCCTAATGGCTAGACCGCTGGTCTTCCAAGCGAGTGGCCTGGGTTCGAGTCCCAGCCGGAGCGAATATCTTCAATGTATATATTTCTTTTCTAATTTGAAAATTCTTTTTTTTTTTTTCAATTTCTTTCCTTTGCAATTCTTGATTATTTATGTAGGGAAGAAAATTCTGAGTCAGTTTAATTTTTCGACACGAAGATTTCAAAGTGTTTAAATAAACAATTACCAAGGTGCATTTTTTGTTTTTATTATATTTAAAACTCCCACCGACAGAGCTCCCATAGACTAATGGCTAGAGTGTTAGGCTTCCAAGCGAGTGGCCCTGGGTTCGAGTCCCAGCCTGAACGAAAATCTTCAATGTATACTTTTAGTTTCTAATTTGAAATTTCTTCTTCTTTTTTTTTTAATTTTTCTCTTTTGCGAATATTGATTATTTATGTAGGGAGAAAAATTCTGAGTCAGTTTAATTATTCGACCTGTAAATTTCAAAGTGTTTGAATCAATAATTACCAAGGTGCATTTTTTGTTTTTATTATATTTAAGACTTCCATCGAAAGAGCTCCGATAGCCTAATGGCTAGACCGTTGGGTTCCTAGCGCGTGGTACTGGGTTCGAGTCCCGGCCGGAAAGAAAATCTTAAATGCAAATATTTTTTTCTAATTTTATAATTCTTTTTTTTTTATTTTTCCCTTTTGCGAAGTCAGTCAGTCAGTCTGACAGTCAATCAGTCAAGCACTCAGTCATTCAGTCTCAGTCAGTCAGTCCAGTCAGTCAGTCACTCAGTCAGTCAGTTAGTCCTTCAGCCAGTCAGTCAAGCAGTCAGTCATTTAGTCTCAGTCAGTCAGTCAGTCAGGCAGTCAGTCAGTCAGTCAGTCGGTCAGTCCTGTGCAGTCAGTTAGTCACTAAAGCAGTCAGTCAGTCAGTCATTCAGTCAGTCAGTCAGTCAGGCAATCAGTCACTCGGTCAGCCTTATTCAGTCAGTCTGTCAGTCAGTCAGTCAGTCAGCCTTATTCAGTCAGTCTGTCAGTCATCCTTATTCAGTCAGTCTGTCAGTCAGTCAGTCGGTCAGTACTGTCCAGTCAGTTAGTCAGTCAAGCAGTCAGTCAGGTAGTCAAGCAGTCAGTCAGTGTCAGTCAGTCATTTAGTCATTCAGTCAGTCAGTGAAATAGCCAGTCAGAGAGTCAAGCAGTCAGTCAGTCAGTCTCAGTCAGTCAGTTAGTCAGTCAGTCAGTCAGTCAGTCAGTCAGTCCAGTCTCAGTCAGTCAGGCAGTTAGTCAGTCAGTCTCGGTCAGTCAGTGAGTCAGTCAGTCAGTATAAGTCAGTCAGTGAGTCAGTCTGTCAGTCAGGCAGTATCAGTCAGGCAGTAAGACTCCGCTCGACAGAACTCCGATAGCCTAATGGGTAGACCGCTGGTCTTCCAAGCGAGTGGCCTGGGTTCGAGTCCCAGCCGGAGCGAATATCTTCAATGTATATATTTAATTTCTAATTTGAAAATTCTTTTTTTTTTCAATTTCTTTCCTTTGCAATTATTGATTATTTATGTAGGGAAGAAAATTCTAAGTCAGTTTAATTTTTCGACACGAAGATTTCAAAGTGTTTAAATAAACAATTACCAAGGTGCATTTTTTGTTTTTATTATATTTAAAACTCGCACCGACAGAGCTCCCATAGACTAATGGCTAGAGTGTTAGGCTTCCAAGCGAGTGGCCCTGGGTTCAAGTCCCAGCCTGAACGAAAATCTTCAATGTATACTTTTAGTTTCTAATTTGAAATTTCTTCTTCTTTTTTTTTTAATTTTTCTCTTTTGCGAATATTGATTATTTATGTAGGAAGAAAAATTCTGAGTCAGTTTAATTATTCGACCTGTAAATTTCAAAGTGTTTGAATCAATAATTACCAAGGTGCATTTTTTGTTTTTATTATATTTAAGACTTCCATCGACAGAGCTCCGATAACCTAATGGCTAGACCGTTGGGTTCCTAGCGCGTGGTACTGGGTTCGAGTCCCGGCCGGAAAGGAAATCTTAAATGCAAATATTTTTTTCTAATTTTATAATTCTTTTTTTTTTTATTTTTCCCTTTTGCGAAGTCAGTCAGTCAGTCTGACAGTCATTCAGTCAAGCACTCAGTCATTCAGTCTCAGTCAGTCAGTCCAGTCAGTCAGTCACTCAGTCAGTCAGTTAGTCCTTCAGCCAGTCAGTCAAGCAGTCAGTCATTTAGTCTCAGTCAGTCAGTCATTCAGTCAGTCAGTCGGTCAGTCCTGTGCAGTCAGTTAGTCACTAAAGCAGTCAGTCAGTCTCAGTCAGTCAGTCAGTCAGTCAGTCCAGTCCAGTCTCAGTCAGTCAGTCAGTCAGTCTCGGTCAGTCAGTCAGTCAGTCATTCAGTCAGTCAGTCAGTCAGGCAGTCAGTCAGTCGGTCAGCCTTATTCAGTCAGTCTGTCAGTCAGTCAGTCAGTCAGCCTTATTCAGTCAGTCTGTCAGTCATCCTTATTCAGTCAGTCTGTCAGTCAGTCAGTCGGTCAGTCCTGTCCAGTCAGTTAGTCAGTCAAGCAGTCAGTCAGGTAGTCAAGCAGTCAGTCAGTCAGTGTCAGTCAGTCATTTAGTCATTCAGTCAGTCAGTGAAATAGCCAGTTAGAGAGTCAAGCAGTCAGTCAGTCAGTCTCAGTCAGTCAGTTAGTCAGTCAGTCAGTCAGTCTCAGTCAGTCAGTCAGTCAGTCAGTCAGTCAGTCAGTCCAGTCTCAGTCAGTGAGGCAGTTAGTCAGTCAGTCTCGGTCAGTCAGTGAGTCAGTCAGTCAGTATCAGTCAGTCAGTGAGTCAGTCTGTCAGTCAGGCAGTATCAGTCAGGCAGTAAGACTCCGCTCGACAGAACTCCGATAGACTAATGGCTAGACCGCTGGTCTTCCAAGCGAGTGGCCTGGGTTCGAGTCCCAGCCGGAGCGAATATCTTCAATGTATATATTTCTTTTCTAATTTGAAAATTCTTTTTTTTTTTTCAATTTCTTTCCTTTGCAATTCTTGATTATTTATGTAGGGAAGAAAATTCTGAGTCAGTTTAATTTTTCGACACGAAGATTTCAAAGTGTTTAAATAAACAATTACCAAGGTGCATTTTTTGTTTTTATTATATTTAAAACTCCCACCGACAGAGCTCCCATAGACTAATGGCTAGAGTGTTAGGCTTCCAAGCGAGTGGCCCTGGGTTCGAGTCCCAGCCTGAACGAAAATCTTCAATGTATACTTTTAGTTTCTAATTTGAAATTTCTTCTTCTTTTTTTTTTAATTTTTCTCTTTTGCGAATATTGATTATTTATGTAGGGAGAAAAATTCTGAGTCAGTTTAATTATTCGACCTGTAAATTTCAAAGTGTTTGAATCAATAATTACCAAGGTGCATTTTTTGTTTTTATTATATTTAAGACTTCCATCGACAGAGCTCCGATAGCCTAATGGCTAGACCGTTGGGTTCCTAGCGCGTGGTACTGGGTTCGAGTCCCGGCCGGAAAGAAAATCTTAAATGCAAATATTTTTTTCTAATTTTATAATTCTTTTTTTTTATTTTTCCCTTTTGCGAAGTCAGTCAGTCAGTCTGACAGTCAATCAGTCAAGCACTCAGTCATTCAGTCTCAGTCAGTCAGTCCAGTCAGTCAGTCACTCAGTCAGTCAGTTAGTCCTTCAGCCAGTCAGTCAAGCAGTCAGTCATTTAGTCTCAGTCAGTCAGTCAGTCAGGCAGTCAGTCAGTCAGTCAGTCGGTCAGTCCTGTGCAGTCAGTTAGTCACTAAAGCAGTCAGTCAGTCAGTCATTCAGTCAGTCAGTCAGTCAGGCAATCAGTCACTCGGTCAGCCTTATTCAGTCAGTCTGTCAGTCAGTCAGTCAGTCAGCCTTATTCAGTCAGTCTGTCAGTCATCCTTATTCAGTCAGTCTGTCAGTCAGTCAGTCGGTCAGTACTGTCCAGTCAGTTAGTCAGTCAAGCAGTCAGTCAGGTAGTCAAGCAGTCAGTCAGTGTCAGTCAGTCATTTAGTCATTCAGTCAGTCAGTGAAATAGCCAGTCAGAGAGTCAAGCAGTCAGTCAGTCAGTCTCAGTCAGTCAGTTAGTCAGTCAGTCAGTCAGTCAGTCAGTCAGTCCAGTCTCAGTCAGTCAGGCAGTTAGTCAGTCAGTCTCGGTCAGTCAGTGAGTCAGTCAGTCAGTATAAGTCAGTCAGTGAGTCAGTCTGTCAGTCAGGCAGTATCAGTCAGGCAGTAAGACTCCGCTCGACAGAACTCCGATAGCCTAATGGGTAGACCGCTGGTCTTCCAAGCGAGTGGCCTGGGTTCGAGTCCCAGCCGGAGCGAATATCTTCAATGTATATATTTAATTTCTAATTTGAAAATTCTTTTTTTTTTCAATTTCTTTCCTTTGCAATTATTGATTATTTATGTAGGGAAGAAAATTCTGAGTCAGTTTAATTTTTCGACACGAAGATTTCAAAGTGTTTAAATAAACAATTACCAAGGTGCATTTTTTGTTTTTATTATATTTAAAACTCGCACCGACAGAGCTCCCATAGACTAATGGCTAGAGTGTTAGGCTTCCAAGCGAGTGGCCCTGGGTTCAAGTCCCAGCCTGAACGAAAATCTTCAATGTATGCTTTTAGTTTCTAATTTGAAATTTCTTCTTCTTTTTTTTTTAATTTTTCTCTTTTGCGAATATTGATTATTTATGTAGGAAGAAAAATTCTGAGTCAGTTTAATTATTCGACCTGTAAATTTCAAAGTGTTTGAATCAATAATTACCAAGGTGCATTTTTTGTTTTTATTATATTTAAGACTTCCATCGACAGAGCTCCGATAGCCTAATGGCTAGACCGTTGGGTTCCTAGCGCGTGGTACTGGGTTCGAGTCCCGGCCGGAAAGGAAATCTTCCATGTATATATTTCTCTTCTAATTTGAAGATTCTTTTTTTTTTCAATTTCTTTCTTTTGCAAATATGGATTATTTATGTACGGAAGAAAATTCTGAGTCAGTTTAATCATTCGACCTTTAGATTTCAAAGATTTTAGATCAATAATTACTAAGGTGCATTTTTTGTTTTTATTATAATTAAGACACCGATCAACAGAGATCCGATAGTATATTGGCGAGAGCGTTGGGCTTCCATGAGTGTCGCCCTGGGTTCAAATCCCAGCCGGAAAGGAAATCTTAAATGCAAATATTTTTTTCTAATTTTATAATTCTTTTTTTTTTATTTTTCCCTTTTGCGAAGTCAGTCAGTCAGTCTGACAGTCAATCAGTCAAGCACTCAGTCATTCAGTCTCAGTCAGTCAGTCCAGTCAGTCAGTCACTCAGTCAGTCAGTTAGTCCTTCAGCCAGTCAGTCAAGCAGTCAGTCATTTAGTCTCAGTCAGTCAGTCAGTCAGGCAGTCAGTCAGTCAGTCAGTCGGTCAGTCCTGTGCAGTCAGTTAGTCACTAAAGCAGTCAGTCAGTCAGTCATTCAGTCAGTCAGTCAGTCAGGCAATCAGTCACTCGGTCAGCCTTATTCAGTCAGTCTGTCAGTCAGTCAGTCAGTCAGCCTTATTCAGTCAGTCTGTCAGTCATCCTTATTCAGTCAGTCTGTCAGTCAGTCAGTCGGTCAGTACTGTCCAGTCAGTTAGTCAGTCAAGCAGTCAGTCAGGTAGTCAAGCAGTCAGTCAGTGTCAGTCAGTCATTTAGTCATTCAGTCAGTCAGTGAAATAGCCAGTCAGAGAGTCAAGCAGTCAGTCAGTCAGTCTCAGTCAGTCAGTTAGTCAGTCAGTCAGTCAGTCAGTCAGTCAGTCCAGTCTCAGTCAGTCAGGCAGTTAGTCAGTCAGTCTCGGTCAGTCAGTGAGTCAGTCAGTCAGTATAAGTCAGTCAGTGAGTCAGTCTGTCAGTCAGGCAGTATCAGTCAGGCAGTAAGACTCCGCTCGACAGAACTCCGATAGCCTAATGGGTAGACCGCTGGTCTTCCAAGCGAGTGGCCTGGGTTCGAGTCCCAGCCGGAGCGAATATCTTCAATGTATATATTTAATTTCTAATTTGAAAATTCTTTTTTTTTTCATTTTCTTTCCTTTGCAATTATTGATTATTTATGTAGGGAAGAAAATTCTGAGTCAGTTTAATTTTTCGACACGAAGATTTCAAAGTGTTTAAATAAACAATTACCAAGGTGCATTTTTTGTTTTTATTATATTTAAAACTCGCACCGACAGAGCTCCCATAGACTAATGGCTAGAGTGTTAGGCTTCCAAGCGAGTGGCCCTGGGTTCAAGTCCCAGCCTGAACGAAAATCTTCAATGTATACTTTTAGTTTCTAATTTGAAATTTCTTCTTCTTTTTTTTTTAATTTTTCTCTTTTGCGAATATTGATTATTTATGTAGGAAGAAAAATTCTGAGTCAGTTTAATTATTCGACCTGTAAATTTCAAAGTGTTTGAATCAATAATTACCAAGGTGCATTTTTTGTTTTTATTATATTTAAGACTTCCATCGACAGAGCTCCGATAACCTAATGGCTAGACCGTTGGGTTCCTAGCGCGTGGTACTGGGTTCGAGTCCCGGCCGGAAAGGAAATCTTAAATGCAAATATTTTTTTCTAATTTTATAATTCTTTTTTTTTTATTTTTCCCTTTTGCGAAGTCAGTCAGTCAGTCTGACAGTCATTCAGTCAAGCACTCAGTCATTCAGTCTCAGTCAGTCAGTCCAGTCAGTCAGTCACTCAGTCAGTCAGTTAGTCCTTCAGCCAGTCAGTCAAGCAGTCAGTCATTTAGTCTCAGTCAGTCAGTCATTCAGTCAGTCAGTCGGTCAGTCCTGTGCAGTCAGTTAGTCACTAAAGCAGTCAGTCAGTCTCAGTCAGTCAGTCAGTCAGTCAGTCCAGTCCAGTCTCAGTCAGTCAGTCAGTCAGTCTCGGTCAGTCAGTCAGTCAGTCATTCAGTCAGTCAGTCAGTCAGGCAGTCAGTCAGTCGGTCAGCCTTATTCAGTCAGTCTGTCAGTCAGTCAGTCAGTCAGCCTTATTCAGTCAGTCTGTCAGTCATCCTTATTCAGTCAGTCTGTCAGTCAGTCAGTCGGTCAGTCCTGTCCAGTCAGTTAGTCAGTCAAGCAGTCAGTCAGGTAGTCAAGCAGTCAGTCAGTCAGTGTCAGTCAGTCATTTAGTCATTCAGTCAGTCAGTGAAATAGCCAGTTAGAGAGTCAAGCAGTCAGTCAGTCAGTCTCAGTCAGTCAGTTAGTCAGTCAGTCAGTCAGTCTCAGTCAGTCAGTCAGTCAGTCAGTCAGTCAGTCAGTCCAGTCTCAGTCAGTGAGGCAGTTAGTCAGTCAGTCTCGGTCAGTCAGTGAGTCAGTCAGTCAGTATCAGTCAGTCAGTGAGTCAGTCTGTCAGTCAGGCAGTATCAGTCAGGCAGTAAGACTCCGCTCGACAGAACTCCGATAGACTAATGGCTAGACCGCTGGTCTTCCAAGCGAGTGGCCTGGGTTCGAGTCCCAGCCGGAGCGAATATCTTCAATGTATATATTTCTTTTCTAATTTGAAAATTCTTTTTTTTTTTTCAATTTCTTTCCTTTGCAATTCTTGATTATTTATGTAGGGAAGAAAATTCTGAGTCAGTTTAATTTTTCGACACGAAGATTTCAAAGTGTTTAAATAAACAATTACCAAGGTGCATTTTTTGTTTTTATTATATTTAAAACTCCCACCGACAGAGCTCCCATAGACTAATGGCTAGAGTGTTAGGCTTCCAAGCGAGTGGCCCTGGGTTCGAGTCCCAGCCTGAACGAAAATCTTCAATGTATACTTTTAGTTTCTAATTTGAAATTTCTTCTTCTTTTTTTTTTAATTTTTCTCTTTTGCGAATATTGATTATTTATGTAGGGAGAAAAATTCTGAGTCAGTTTAATTATTCGACCTGTAAATTTCAAAGTGTTTGAATCAATAATTACCAAGGTGCATTTTTTGTTTTTATTATATTTAAGACTTCCATCGACAGAGCTCCGATAGCCTAATGGCTAGACCGTTGGGTTCCTAGCGCGTGGTACTGGGTTCGAGTCCCGGCCGGAAAGAAAATCTTAAATGCAAATATTTTTTTCTAATTTTATAATTCTTTTTTTTTATTTTTCCCTTTTGCGAAGTCAGTCAGTCAGTCTGACAGTCAATCAGTCAAGCACTCAGTCATTCAGTCTCAGTCAGTCAGTCCAGTCAGTCAGTCACTCAGTCAGTCAGTTAGTCCTTCAGCCAGTCAGTCAAGCAGTCAGTCATTTAGTCTCAGTCAGTCAGTCAGTCAGGCAGTCAGTCAGTCAGTCAGTCGGTCAGTCCTGTGCAGTCAGTTAGTCACTAAAGCAGTCAGTCAGTCAGTCATTCAGTCAGTCAGTCAGTCAGGCAATCAGTCACTCGGTCAGCCTTATTCAGTCAGTCTGTCAGTCAGTCAGTCAGTCAGCCTTATTCAGTCAGTCTGTCAGTCATCCTTATTCAGTCAGTCTGTCAGTCAGTCAGTCGGTCAGTACTGTCCAGTCAGTTAGTCAGTCAAGCAGTCAGTCAGGTAGTCAAGCAGTCAGTCAGTGTCAGTCAGTCATTTAGTCATTCAGTCAGTCAGTGAAATAGCCAGTCAGAGAGTCAAGCAGTCAGTCAGTCAGTCTCAGTCAGTCAGTTAGTCAGTCAGTCAGTCAGTCAGTCAGTCAGTCCAGTCTCAGTCAGTCAGGCAGTTAGTCAGTCAGTCT